>NC_137116.1:33499494-33609494 GCF_949357685.1 Gobio gobio | reverse complement strand
TGTAATATGCAACCACTTTCCACTGCACTTTACACTTTTTTTTTTCCGGATAGCTCTGTCCATAATTTATTGCACTACCCTAATCCACTGCTATTCCTCATATTAGCCTAGCATATTATTGTATACCTCTGTCTGTAAAATTCTGTTTATAGTAATAGCCATCTGTATATTGTATTCATAGTACATATTCACCTGTAAATTCTGTTTATAGTAATAGCCATCTGTATATTTATTCACTGTACATATTCACCTGTAAATTCAGTTCTGTTTATAGTAATAACGTCTCCCTATTTATACATATTTATACATATTCAGTACATATCCATGTCCTGCACTTACGCATCCATTGTATATCCTGCACTTGCTGCTATTGCACTTCTGGTTAGACCTAAACTGCATTTCGTTGCCTTGTACTTGTACTTGTGTAATGACAATAAAGTTGAATCTAATCTAATCTAATCTAATATACATATATATATATATATATATATGTATATATATATATGTGTGTGTGTGTGTATATATATATATATATATATATATATATATATATATATATATATATATATATATATATATATATATATATATATATATATATATATATATATACACACACACACACATATACCGGTCAGGCATAACATTATGACCACTGACAGGTGAAGTGAATAACACTTAATCACGACTTAATGGTGGGATATATTAGGCAGCAAGTTAACATTTTGTCCTCAAAGTTGATGTGTTAGAAGCAGGAAAAATGGGCAAACTTAGGGATTTGAGTGACTTTGACAAGGGCCAAATTGTGATGGCTATACAACTGGGTCAACTGCTGCCTATGCTGACCCCTGTCCAACGCCGAAAGTGTCAACAGTGGGTCCGTGAGCATCAGAACATTGTTGCAGACCATGTACACCTTTTCATGGAAATGGTATTCCCTGGTGGCTTTGGCCTCCTTCAGCAATACAATGCGCCGTCACAAAGCAAAAATTGTTCAGGAATGGTTTGAGGAGCACAACAATGATTTTGAGGTGTGGACTTGGCCTCCAAATTACCCAGATCTCAATCCAATCGAGCATCTGTGGGATGTGCTGAACAAACAAGTCCAAAGTCCAAAGTTAGCTTAATGCATCATTTATGTGGCCGGGAAACAGCGATATGAAATGACTTGACTGATTCAACAGTAATAATGTGATGTGCAAGGGACCATAGTAAAAACAGTTTAAAATTTGGATTACGGTTTAAAACATCGGAGTTTCTATTTACACTAAAGCAAATAGCCCCCCTTGGCAGAGGCCATTTACACTTGCTCCGTCTGTGACACCGTCCACCAATTTCTGGTTGGACCAGACAAAAAAAACAAAACAAAAAACTGTGTGATCTGTCAGCAGCAGTGGAGGGAGCAACTTTTGATGCAATCAACCCTTAATACTATTTCCTGCATTCTGACTTATTTACACTGTTAAAGGATTCTCATGCCAGAGTATTTCTGTGCCAAAAACACGAATACGTTTCGGAAAGTTTTTTTCCCCGAGTATTGCTTCATAAAGGGTGGAATTGCTTGTATGGACACTTCTCCCGAATGAGCATGTGCGCACATCAACCAGAGCGAGATCAAGAGCACGCCCATCAACGAGCTTCGTTCGGTTACGGAAGCCGTCGGCAGCGCTATCATTTTAGACCACGAAATCAACAATGTCACTAAAGAAGTGTATTTTTGGTTGTGAGGGAAAGATAACCTCGTCCAGCTTCCCAAATAACCAAGCGTTAAGGAAATAGTGGATGCAGTTTGTTTTTCCGGTACAGCGTATCTGTCTTTTATAAATAAAAAACGTAAGACTCTACGGAGATGAGATATGAAGGATGCAATACTACTCCTATAGGCACTCAAGATTAACACGAGACTGGCAGAAACTGTGTGTGTTATGTACCCTTTAAAGAATTCTTACAAGTTTTGCTTTTGCTCCATATGCCACTTGTGTTTGTTCACAGCAGGTTACAGCAGACCATCTGGCTTTGATCAAAATCAGTACAGAAGACAGTGTTCTCCACATAACTGTAAAGCCAAACATCTTTTGCAAACAGCCTATTCAAATAAATACATGTTTTGTTATACTTGGCAAAAATGGACTCACCTTGATCTAAAACATTTCTGATCAAAAATCAAGCTTCTACGTTAGCTGAGATATTTCTCAAAAGACATTTAAACGGTCACGATTCCTTATAAATTACATTACATTTAATACATTTAGATGTTTTTATCCAAAGTGACTAAAGTGTGTGTGTGTGTCGGGGGGGGGGGGGGGGATGTCATAAACTATTATGTTTAAAATAAAATTGATAAAAAATGGTTAAAAACAGTTAACTGGTTATCAGAAAGTTTCTGTACTATATACCGTACTATATACAGTGAATAACTGTAATAGATCTAACCTTACATTTAATGTAATGTTACAGTAAAATACAGTACAGTTAAATGTACAGTTTTTGTAAGTGAAAAAGAACAAGTCGTTGTGTAATTTACAGTTAAAAATACGTAAATTTACATTCCCAGAATTCCCCGCGTGACACTTTACATTTGATGCATTTTCGTTGGAATAACATCAGTTATGTAGTACATTAGAGTTGTTACATTTAATGTTGTTAAATGAATGTTTAATGCATTTTTAAAATTGCATGTGTGTTACCATGATGGTGTTTGAGTAAATTAAACTGTGCACCTTCTATTAGTTTTGTCCTCCTAAAAGCTGCTTGTAATGATCTTTGATTCATCATGTGACTCATCAACACTGGGATTGGTGGTTGTCAGTATATATCAAAGGTACATAACAGATATTAGTATTTCAATAGGTTGGTAATTTAACATTATTTCAGTTCATGAAATACGATTATTTACTGTAAATGTAACTTAAATCTGTAAAACCTAAAATGTTGCTACCATATTTTTTTACGGTAAAGTTCTGCCAACTCCTGCTTTTTTAATGAAACTTCCCCACATTCAAGTGTTGATATAAAAAAGAATGCATTAAGCTAGTGTTAGATAATTTTTTTCTTCAATTATCTACAGTCTTCTGCAATGCCCTCCAGATCTTGTAAAGCCTTACAGTGCCCTGGGAGAACCAAATAAGAGACGGAAGGAAAACAGAGAATATTACTGATACTTGCCTGGCAGGGGAGACATCATGATCAGGAAGGTGGTACACCCAGGGTAAGGCTCAGCCATTGCACTCCGGTTGTGCTGACCCCTGCGAATTCCCCAAATGTGGGAATCTGGACTGCATCATTTATTGAAGTGGGGGACTGCGCCTGCGCTCTCCCCTAGACTTTATTTTTTGGGGCAGTTGTGGCCTAATGGTTCAGTCTGACTTGTAACCCGAAGGTCACGGGTTCGAGTCTCAGTGCTTGCAAGAAATGTAGGTGGGGGAGTGAATGAACAGCGCTCTCTTCCACTCTCATTACCCACAAATGAGGTGCCCTTGAGCAACTAACCCTCAAATGTTCCACAGGCGCCGCAGCAAGAAAATGGCTGTCCACTGCTCCGTGTGTGTGTTCAATACTCACTGAGAGAATTAAAGCCCGATTCAAGATAACTTGGATGGGTGAAATGCAGAGCACAAATTCTGAGTATGGGACACCATACTTGACTACACTTCACTTTCACTTAAAAATGACTATTGTTAGTTTGTTGAGCGATGTGCTGAAAATCATGTATACAGCAGTCTATTTAACAATTACTGGAAATAGGGTCTCGCACACAAAAGCCTATTTCCAGTAATTCTTAGGTAAGAGCCCCCCCCCAAAAAATATATATTTTTTTAAAGCAGGTCTGTTCTTCCTTTTGATATATTACATGTTCAGATATTCATACAAAAAAAATATTCAGACGGCCATGAAAATCTTGTGAAAATGCTTTAAAAAATGCTGGCGGGAAAAGAGTAAATAGGATTCTGTAGTCCACATCACAATGATAAAGATATTACAGGATTGTGGCATGCAAGTGTGAAATAAGTCAAACCATACCAGCTTTTTTTCATTAAGCATATATTTTCATAAAGACAAAACACCAAACACAAAGTATCGAGTTAGTAAAAGGTCTATAGACCATATAAAGATTCAGTGACATCACATTGTGAGAACTGAGCAGAACAGTCAAACATCCAAACTCATCCATGAGCAGAGGACACAAATATACAGAAATGTGAACTTTCAGATGGTAAGGTAACCATAAATCCAAAAAGAAAAACAAATAGGAGGTAGAAACCACTTAGTTGTTGAGAACATCAGTGCAGATGTGATCTAACATAGTTCAGTCAGTCACATCTGAAATGTTTGCTTATGTGATGCAAAGCCAACAAAACCTGTGAGAGCAGCATTCCATCTATCTATTGTCTTCATCAAACATTGTAACAAAGAGTGAACTCTGAGCCTGCTTCAAGAGAAGTCATTCACAGCTTTTTCCTGGAATAGTCATAATTCTTTTCTTGTAGATGTCATGCCTCAATAACATGTTTATGCATGTATTCTGATACTGAAGTGACACAAAAACCTGTGAGTTAGTCCAAACCATGCATGCATGTTTCAGAATATCAAACAAATTATAATCTTCTTTTGCAATTTGCAATATACAAAGCATTCTACACTTCATATTCAGTGCTTTAATATCGCCTTTAGGGAGGAACACGTCTCATTCCTGCCCCTTATAAAAATTTGTGACTGTGCAAAATACTACACTTTGCAATGTACTTTACAATTTATACAAGGCTTTTGATGTATTCCATTTAAAGAAATAACCAAAAATAATAATACACTGAAGTATTAGATAATGTGAATACTGAACAACCACTAAAAACATCATTGTGGTTTCCCCAAAGAATACAATATCCACCACTCAACCCATCATCTGCTCCGACCAAAACATAGCTGCTTCCCTTCAGTCTCCCGGGACTTTATTTTACAACATTATGTCTATAAAACCTAAACAGCATCCATACCTATATAGCTTCTGGGTCCTGCCCACTTTACGATGTCAAGACATAATTTTTTGTCTGGAAAATCCGCTACAGAACCTTGAGTTGAACTACAAGTTAACATTGGCACTTATTTACTGAAACCCGTGTGATATTACATATAATGATCTACATTTGCCATTTAAATTACATTATTGTGTTACAATTCCCTTTATGTAACAAAGAAGGTCAATTCATTGTTACGAGCATCATTTTCATCAAATAAGTGCCGCTATTATGCTTTTTCAAAAATGACCTTTCATGCAGTGTGTGATATAGCTGTTTGTGAATGTAAAAGGTCTGCAAAGTTTTAAAGATCAAATTGCATGACAAATAAAGCTATTGGGTGCGTCAATCAGTTCCCTATCTCCTGAGTAAAGGACGCTGACTCACTACACATTGGGACACTGATGACTCTATTTCCGGCGAACTTCCTCATTATACAACATCATTACTGGTATTTATGAACAACAGCAGAGATGATATCTTTCTGACATATTTGTAATGTTTTTTAAAGTACACTATGACAAATACTTTGCTTGTTATATATGTCAACATTTCAGCTGTAAATAAATGATAAATGTTAGCTAGATTGTGTTCATTACCTGTCTAACGATGTATGTTTATGCTGAAATATAATAAAATAATGATTTATATTTTTAAAAACATATATCAGTCCTTATGTCGCTATCGGTCGTTATGTGTAGTGAGTTGGTAAGTTTCGCACTTTCGCACAAGGGAACATAGTGAGCATCGATGCACCTGGGTTTTGCGGTGCATTGTGGGACTTTTTAGGGAGCAAACGTTTCAGTGCACTTGAAGGATTTTGCGATTGAGACGGCTCTTAAAACGTCCGACTCCCTGATCATTTCCCTGACTACTGAACTAGGGAGCTGATTGAGACGGACCCATTGTCTCCTAAAATAATCGATTTTGGACAGCTGAAATGAGTCATCAGCAATTCCAACTCGACCATAGCGGCAATCCACCTGTCACTCAAGTGGCCACTCCCTTTAATTATGCAGAACTTTAAGGTTTAATATAATTTAAACGGATGAGTTATAAAAAAATTCCCCCCTCACAGTTGTCATGAAAGGCGAAATTAGCCATATAGACCAAAACCACTTTTTGTACCAGGCTGTAAACATAATTTTTTTTCTGTGGTAAAGTTGGACATTTTAACATGGGGGAGATACAGATTTGACTCCCTTTTGCAGCCTGTCCCTAGCGGCCAGTCGATGAATTGCAGTTTAAGTCACTTCCGTGTTGGTTTCAAGAGAGACCGTGGGAGGTTGCCGCTTGGTACCTACATAACAAATGTGTATAATGCCAGCCTATGGTCTTCATTGGCTGCCCGCGAACAACATCTACCGAGGTCTAGCTTAGGCCTTGACATATCAAGGAGACGCAATTTTCAGCGCTTCAAATCCACTTTGAGGATGGAATCGCACTGGAATTGATACGGAACACCCGACACTATCATTCATATCATTGTGTATCAAGCGCTGAGTAAGCCTATGAAGCTGAAATTCATATATGATAATAGCAGAGGTCGCGTTAACTGAACTGAATTTTCCGTCATTGACAGCCGTTCGTCATTTTGACAGATTACACTGAGGGTAATGTAACTTGTAACTGTAATTCTCACCCCTGTCCACTTGATGGTGAGTGCGCTTTTGCTGACTATTAGGTTACTATGGATTTTCAGAGTTTTTTATTGACGTCTTTCTGAGACAGAATACGGATTTCGGTAAGTTGGACTGTATCTTTATTTTGTTCTGTAACAGTAAAGAGGAAGAGATGATTGCGCTCACTCACGGTCCATTTCGCTTGAACTGAGGTGCAACAACGATTTCTAGCGCCATAATAAAGGGTGGTATTTTTATTGATTGAATTTTGGGATAAAATGGACAGAGTTTGAAAGGTGAGACTGTTTCATATCAAAAGTAACAAAGCACAAAGCTTATTGCGATTTATTGGCCAAACATGAAACTTGAAAAGTGACCCACAGTCTCTTCACAAATAAGTAAATGCAAAATCTAGCCTATATGCTTGACGGAATATGACAGACAATGCGTTTAGAGAAACTAAATCTTTAAATAAACAATTTTCAGACTCTGAGAAATAAGGTGATGTGCAATGTATACTATGATAAAGTTAAAGTGTTTTTTTTTACCGTTGATGCATGTAGACCGACTGTATGAAACACATTCAAAACGAAATTAGGATAATAGCATATTAAAAGATGTTGCCTTTAAAATAGCATAATAGGGGCACTTTAAACAAATCTATATTTTACCCACGAGAATAAGACATCTGTGATGTCTCTACAGTGCATCTTTTTTTAAATAAATGTTTTATGAAGTCATGTGCCTATGCTCATTGTCCAAAGATAGACTGCTTTCACTTTTGCTCTAACATCTAACATGAATAGAACATAATTCTAGGATATTTAACAATACAAAGGTCATAATTTTGGCACTTAATCACATGAAGACATCTATTAGACAAAGTTATTTTATACATGTCATTTACAACATATTTCACACGTACCTTAGGTTTGTCAGGTAAAACTAACTAAGGTTTAAATTTGTTAACATCAGTAATATATTTTTGTATTAATTGAAATTAGCATTATGAACAAACAACATGAATTAACAATGAATAGTAGTATATTTATAAACAAACAATAACTTAGATGTATAAAAGCCATCAAAATGATTGTTTATTGTTAGTTCATGAAACCTAATGCATTAACTGGTGTTAACAAATTGAACATAAGGTTACACTTTATTTTAAGGTGTCATTGTTCCAGTGTAATTATACATTTAAATACTGAGTAATATTAATTAATTACATGTACTTACTATAGGGTTAGGATTAGGGTTTCATTTAGGATTAGTTGCATATGATTATGCATAATTTATAGTTATTACTATAGTTATTACATGTAATGCGTAACAAGGACACTGTAAAATAAAGTTTTACCTAACCTCATTGTAAAGCGTTACAAGACACAAGACACAAGACCATCCTCTCAATACAGCTGTGTCTACAATGTTTGAATGAATTGTGGACTTTTTAAACAGATACAGCTGCCACATTTCCAACAATGTTCGGTCCTTCAGTTTTAACATGTCATCCACTTCGCACAAACTCTTCTATGCTATGTCTTTTCCCAACAGGTTTGTTCCCCTCATTTGTTTTCCACTTTCCAAAAAGCAGCTATTCGAAGGACATGAGGTTTGCTGGTATCTGCGGAAAACAATGCGATATTCCTGTGATATTCTTTTATTTGTTTGTTGATTACACTTTTTTATTTTATTTATGATACACTCTTACCTGCGGTCTTGTACTCCTGCAAGCCTCGGCTAGATGTCTATGCCAGATAATCGCAGAGAAACGTGATCCAGTCTGGAACTTGTAAACATTACCTAAACCCACAGATTAAAACAAATAAACTTGCATGAGTTTATTCAAATGACATTGCAAATCTTCCATTTATAGAGGCAAAAAATTATTTATTGAATACAATTTATGTAGCAATGACTCATTTCTTTTGTGGAAGATAATTAATCCCTTTATCAATTAAAGTTTCCTTCCCAAAGGTGTGAATGTAAATAAAACTATAGTCAAATAAAGTATGGTGGTGTTGCAACTAGCTGAACATACTATAGTATTCAACAAAGTGTCTGCATTCACAATTCACATTTGGGCTAATACAAACAAGAGAAAGTAGGGACCAAAAACAGACAACATGAGCCATAAAATGCAAAACTCCTGGAAGTTCAGCAAGATCTAAGGTCTGGAACTGGAAACAGCTACGTTTGCTGCTAAACTTTTAAAGGGGTCCTATTATGCTTTTCCACATTTTCAACTTTAGTTAGTATGTAATGTTGCTGTTTGACCAAAAAAAAGATCTATATGGTTACAAAGCTCAAAGTCCACTCCAAAGGGAGATATTTTATTTAACAGAATCCACTTTCAAAGAACTACAACGAATGGCTTATTTGGACTACAATGCGATTTTTCCAGATCTTATGAAGTCATTTTACTCCATTTTAAATAATCTCTGCCCACAGAATACACTTAAAAAGGTGCGAGGCCTGGTTGAGCTGGATTATAGAAGACAGTGTCGTCGCTATGTAAAAGAGACGCTGTTTTGTCCATTCCTTTTCAAAGACTCATTTGTTTGACCTTCCTAAGGCTGACAAACTAGTTATTTTAAACACTGTTCCTGAACATTATAACCATAGACTGTAAAAAAAAAATTAAGGACATAGTGTCCATGACGTCACCCTTAGGTTTCTGAAGAGCATTTTTGAACCCTAAAGTCGGCTGTTGCCATCTTGGCAGGGTGACACCGCGCGTCGCTCGGGGATAACAGAAAATGGGCAAAGAGGCGGGACGTGGCTGGAGCCGAAGTGACATGATGACTAACAGACAGCAGACAAATGGCTAGTAGTGACAGCAGCGGCAATCCACCGGTCACTCAAAGTGGCCACAATCTTAATTATGCAGAACTTCAAGGCTTAATATAATATAAACGAATGAGTTATAAAAAAATTCACCCCCCTCACAGTTGTCATGAAGGGCAAAATTAGCTGTATAAACCAAAACCACAATTTGCACCAGGCTGTAAACATGTTTGTTGTCTGTAAAGTTGGGCATTTTAACATGGGGCTCAATGACATTCTGCTCCCTTTTAGAGTCTGTCTCTAGTGGCCAGTTGATGAATTGCAGTTGAAGTAACTTCCGTATTGAATTCAAGAGAAACTGGGGGAGGTTGCTAGACTGGGTAAACCCAGCCTGATCTGCCGGCGATTTGATTTCGCCTTGCAACTCAGTCTGGAAACCTGTACATTATTTTCTACTGCTTCTGTTGCACTTTTGCGGGAACCAATCAAAGACTGGCTTATCCACCTGGCGCGCTATTGGCAGGTTTAACACGATGATGGATAGACAAGCGATATCACGCCTCTTGTGGTCTGATTGGTTGAAGGACTATCCAATGGCGTACAGAGTCATTTAATTTATCCTCGTTTATCATGCCTCTTGTGCAGTACAAAATACATAGCAGACTCCCCAGACCAATGTTACATTTACATTACATTTATGCATTTAGCAGACGCTTTTATCCAAAGCGACTTACAACTTGGGGGTACAATAAGCGGTTGGTCGTGAAGAGTCGAGTGAGCGCAACAAGAGCCTGAAACACTTAGTCTGTGTACATTTCTCAGTGTAGCACAGGCTAGAATAGGGAGGGAAAGAGGAGGAGAAAGGTTAAGTGCTCATGGAAGAGATGAGTTTTTAGTTGACTTTTGAATGTTGTCAATGAATCAGAGTTTCGGATGGTGGTGGGAAGATCGTTCCACCAGCTGGGAACGTTGAATGAAAATGTCCTGGAAAGGGATTTTTTGCCTCTCTGTGATGGTACTACAAGCCTTCGCTCCTTGGCTGAACGAAGGCTTCTGGTGGGGGTGTGGAGTCATAGAATCGAGTCAAAGTATGCAGCGCGTGGTGGCTCTTTAGGCAAGCGTCAGCACCTTAAACTTGATGCGAGCAGCGAGTGGTAGCCAGTGCAGAGAGATGAAGAGTTGTGTGACGTGGGTCCTTTTGGGCTCGTTGAAGACCAGACGTGCCGCTGCATTCTGGATCATTCAAAGTGTTTGGATCGCACAAGAGGGGAGTCCAGCCAGAAGCGCATTGCAGTAGTCAAGTCTAGAAATAACCGGGGCCTGGACAAGAAGCTGTGTTGCGTGTTCTGTTAGGAACAGTCTGATCTTCCTGATGTTGTAGAGCGCAAACCTGCACGAGCGAGCTGTCTTAGCAATGTGTTCTCTGAAGGACAACTGGTCATCAAATGTAACTCCAAGATTTCTGACTGACTTTGAAGGGGATATCAGGGATGTACCTAACTGGATGGTGAAGTCATGTTGCATAGTGGGACTGGCGGGGAAGATGAGGAACTCAGTCTTTGCCAGGTTGAGCTGTAGGTGATTTTTACTCATCCATGCGGAGATGTCAGCCAGACAGCTGGAGATTCGTGCAGCTACTGTGGGGTCGTCTGGTTGGAATGAAAGGTAGAGCTGAGTGTCATCAGCATAGCAGTGATATGAGAAGCCATATGATGGGACCTAATGAAGTAGTGTAAATGGAGAAAAGGAGAGGTCCAAGCACTGAGCCCTGAGGAACCCCCGTGGTCAGATGATGCGCTTGTGATTCCTCTCCTCTCCAGGCAACCTTGAAGGACCTACCTGTGAGATAAGATTCAAACCAATGGAGCGGAGTCCCTGTGATGCCCGGTGATGAGAGGGTGGACAGAATAATTTGATGATCGGGCAATGTTCAATCTTAAATTGAGCTTGGTCTTGTGATAGCCAGACAAGGAGGTTTCCGCTTGATTAACCCAAACGTTTATCTGTGTGCTGCACATTTTATGGAGAACAGCTTGTTTCTGTTGCTATTGTAAACTCTCACTTTTGTAAGATGGTTCACCGCTCCTTAGGAAAATTAGCCATGGTTTTGTGATCGATTACTGTCAGGATTATTGAAATCTGTTTTGCACAATCCTCTTGTTCGTTAACTTTGTCAGGGTCTGAATCGGGCTTGAATTAGTTTGAAACTGACGCCATCATTAATATCTATTACACTAGAGAATAACTATAATAATGTAAAAAATGTGAAAAATAATGCATGTCTTGAACAATCAAGCATGAAAACATATTTTAGTACACATCAAAAACAAAATCTATAACAGGGCATAATAGGACCCCTTTAAACATGATGGTAAATCAATAATAGGTCTATAATTGGGTCATTATGTCCAATGTTGCTTGGTATGAACTTCATCAGAACATTAAAGGACATTTTACTCTTCGCTTAAACAGCAAAGAGTTCAGTGACAAATAACAGCTGATATAAAATAATTTATTTCAGTTTTTTCATTTCTGAACTCACCAACAATGAAGGATTTAAGGAGGTATGTCAACTGTCTGGTGCTTACAATGCAATATAAACAAGTTCAAGTACTCCAAAAGTTTTGGAGTGATGGAGTGGCATGACATTTCAGCACAGGACAGTTTAATAAATCCCCAAAAAACAGAAAGCTTTTCTGATTGTGGAACACCTTCAAACAATGAAAGTCCAGTTCTACTGACAGAACATTCTTCAGAAAGGTTCTTCTTTACAACAATGAATTATTTTAAAAGGATAAAGAACAAAAGCACATTTCGACTAACATTTGTATTTAGTATGAAGCAAATGAATAAAAAAGAACTATAGATATTTAGTTCTGTTTCAGTCGGTTACTCTCAACACCACGTTGGATGACCGACAAATAGGAATCTCGCTAGAGAGGCCAATCTACTTCAAGTGTAACTAAACAAGCCAATGCACATCGGCATGCAATGATTGCACCAGCTGCTCTGCCTCGCAGAGCGGGTATATAATGAGAGGCAGGTGCGTTGCACTTTAGCTTTTCGCTTCGGAGTGGAGTGGTTTGTTTGTTCTCCTCTCTAATCTGCAAGCAGTGTTTCTAAAAGCTAGTTCTTCTGGGAAGAAGCTTTCTTTTCATTGGTGTTGGTGTGACCGTGTTACAGCGGTGATTCAGTCGTCTCGTTGTCTTTGTGTGTTCGCCTTCAGTGAGCGCTAAAAGGCTGTTCTTACAGCTGGTGAAGGTGTGCTTTTTCAGAGCACTGAAAAGCTGTTACAGCTGGTAAAAGCTGTGCCTTCAACGAGAGTGAGAGCACACTACATGCTGCACATTCCCTGTCAGTGTTGCCGCACACAGGAGAGCATTTCCATAAAAGAGCTTTACACGAGTGTGAGTTTGCGTCTTTCAAGATGACATTCTTGTCATTTGTCTAGTTTGTTTCTGGATGCGGTCATTTCCTATCCTCATTGATGGCCGCGATCACTGTCTCGCATGCTTAGGCATAAGCGTGTAAGACATGTTCGTGGGTGGTTCATGTTTTCGCATGAGAACATGACCATGTTGACATGCCGGTCGACTCTTCTATCTCAGGAAAGTAGAGTCCCCTCTGCTGTTGGCCAACCACCGCTTGTGTGTAAAAGCACAGCCTTAGGTCTGCTCAACACTCTGGGAGACCGAGGAGATAAGCGAGAGCTTATCTGCCGGGCAAAACCCAGATGGACCGCCGGCTCCTCAACGTGTCGTGTGCCGTCGAGCTGCAGCATGGGCCGCTCTAGGAGCACTAGTCCCCTTGCCTATTCCCTGTTGTAGTGCCCTCCCTGGTGGCCACCAGGAGAGGTCTACTTCAGTGAAATAGCTTGGGTGACCTGAGGAGTATGGGAGGGCTTCGCCTTCGGGGAACCAAACTCCTAGGGCCCCTTCCCCTCTAGCGCATTGCAAGCTGTGCAGCTTCTGGATAAGATTGCTGGTCCTTCTCATGGGGGAACCATTCGGGGCTCCAGCTGAGGATCAGATGTCGATAGCTGCATCAGTGAGAGGGCTGTTGTGCTCTGGAAATGATAATGATGTTGAGCTCACTGTAATGGTGTGTGCTTATGCTAAATCAGATTCAGAGTTCAGATTCCGCCATACTTTCCTGGGTTTTTCCTGGATGTGCATGGGAAACTTGGGAGTATGGAGCTATATTGGTGCCAAAAGTACCAAAATCTGCATAACAAGTTCTCTCCTCTCTCCCTACCCTTGACAGTGGGGTGGCTGTGACACCATCACTTCGGCTCAAGCACCGTCTACGACACATGCTTATGCCTTGAAGTGTAACCTGTTCATCGAGTGGTGTTCTTCTTGCCGAGAAGACCCCCGAAGATTTTCGATCTGGTCTATTCTTTCCTACCTGCAGATTGGGTTGGAGCAAAGTTTGTCTCCCTACACCCACAAAGTGTATGCTGCCGCAATATCTGCATATCACGACCACATAGGAGGTAAGTCAGTTGGGAAGCATGACCTGGTCGTCAGGTTCCTTAGGGGGGCAAGACGTTTAAATCCTCCTTGACCTTCCTCCATTCCCTTTTGGGACTTTGTTCTGGTGCTTAGAGCACTTCAGAATGCTCCATTTGAGCCTTTGCCATCAGCAGAGCGAACAATTTTGTCTATGAAGACTTTGCTGATGGCCGCACTGGCTGGCATCCTCCTGTGTTCTCACCTCAACTGGGTACAAACACCGAGAGGCCCGACTCAGTGTTGACTTGCTGCACCCTGAACTGTGGTGCTTATACTCTCCAGCGCTAAAAACCTGTTGAGTCCTCCATCACCCTCGGTGCCGGACATGGCGGAGTGACTGGCGCCAGGCCTATTCCCGCTGAACCTATGAGAACCGGTATTAGGCATATGTGTGTCCCAGAGGGGATCCCATATGTGTTCTTCCACGGTTGCTCCTAAAAGGAAGCCTGTGTCCTTCCGTTGGGAGAGCCCCCTTTCTAGTGAGGCTGGTGCCCCCTAAAACATTCCTATCTTGGCCCTACGGGTTAGTCCAGATGTACCACACATAACTCTTTCGGGGTAGGATGTGGCTTCCGCAGTGTTCCCTTTCCAATAGAAAGGGTACACTTTCCCAGTGTTATCCAATAGTCTCACTGAGTGGATCATGCGGAACAGCACTCTCTGTGTTAGCCCTGTCTCATCAGGTAAGAGAGATCAGGAGGCTCACACAATAGTCAGTAGACAGTAGTCATGGTGCTTTGGTAGGGATTCCTAATCGTGGGTCATCTGACATGCCGTCGAAAGTGACCGACTGAAAGAGAACGTCTCGGTTACGTATGTAACCCTCGTTCCCTGAAGGAGGGAACGGAGACGGCACATCCTGTTGCCACAACGGTCACAACGGACCTGCCTCTCATTATATACTCGCACTGCGAGGCAGAGCAGCTGGTGCAATCATTGCATGCCAATGTGCATTGGCTCGTTTAGTTACACTCGAAGAAGATTGCCTCTCTAGCAAGATTCCTATTCGTCGGGTGGCGTCTCCTTTCCCTCTTTCAGGGAATGTGGATTTATGTAATAAGTTTCACAGTGTGAAATGTAGGGCTGGGTAAAAAAATATTGATTTCTTGATTTTAATCGATTCTCACTTTTACAAAACAATATCGATTCTTAAATCCCAAGAATCGATTAGTCATCCTGTTTTCAGTTAATGAACGAAATAAACATTGTAGCGCACCTCCCATCTAATAAATCACATTAATCTTTGTGCTTTATTACTATAGATATGAAACAAATTCTCAGATTTCAATTTACGACTATTTTTTTACGAAATTCAAAAACATAAATACCGTTTTGGCACTGTGGCTTGAGATCGCTCTGCCGCAGCTCAGCTCAAGAGAACAACAGCGCGGAGCGAACATGAACGGATCTTCTATTCCGCCTTAATACCAGTAACAGCGCAAAATAAACATGAATGAGCTTCTGAAAGTGTGTTAAAAGATCATGTCACATAGAATAGCTCAATCAGTGTTTAATTTCAACCGCAGAAAGATATAGGTAAGTAAAACGGCTTGTAAACAATGTCATGTAACGTCACATTTACCTCAGAAAAACCATTTCCAGTGTCCATAAACTCGTTAGTCAGCTAGAAAAAATAACTCTAGAGAGGAGCATTTTGATAATTATACACACCACATTACATAGAATATTCATTATGTTCTTCAATATTTAATGCATGCATGTATGAATAAATCTGGCACGTTTTTATGACAACATTTAAGCATTTAAATGTATACATTTCAAAAAACTAATTGGAGTAGAATTATAATTATGTAATTGTAAAGTTAATATTACAACTTTATTATTATTTTAAAAAAGCGTTTTAAGTTTAAGTGTTAGTATACAAATCTGTTAATTTTTACCTTCAATATTAGTAGGCTAATGTATATCAACTGACTCCCATAGTTTACAACGTTAGTTCAGAAATTTGTTTTCCTTGAGAAAATTTTCTGTGTATTATACCTAATACATATCCAAAATAATCAATATTGAATTTAATCGAAACGAATCGAAAATCGAATCGAATTGTGAAATTTGTGTCAATACCCAGCCCTAGTGAAATGTTATCTTTCTGAAGAATTATATTTTGAGTCACAAGTATTGAATGTTCATTCACGACTAGAATATTGACAATACCTCTTTCAGGATCAGTGAGCTGGAAAATATTTGGATGGTCAGGGTTTTCTGGCAGCACAACAATCCAACCTGTCAGCGTGATCTTTTTACATGGCCTGGATTTATACTTAGATAAAAAGCCACAATTACAACAAGATTAAGCTAAGAAGTTTATTAAAATGTAAACTTTATAGAGTGGTGCAGGTATGACGTCAGAACCTGGAAGAGTGCTAGATTTTCCATAACATAGATTTTCCTATGTGTTTTTATCAAGTGTGCTGAAAAGTGAAGCCAAAACGTTTTGATTAACCCCGCCCTCTCCATTTAAGACGTGATGAATAAAAAAAATATCAAATTACACTTCAAATTATTTTTGTCCAAAGATGGTTTCTGTCATTTCAGGTAGTTTTGATCAAGTGTTCGCTTTTTAAATAGGTTTGGCTTTAGTTAGCTATTGGATGCTATACAAACGGGAGTGTGACTTCAAGATTGACAGCTGAGATTGACAGCTTCTCTGAGCAAAGTAGTCACTGAGGCAGCAACAAACTATTTTCAGGAGGAGATTGGAGCTTCAACTCTAATTTCTACAATTTCATAACTGCTTATTTCATGAGTTGTTCTGCAGTAAACCTATTCTGTGGGAGTGTGGGTGGGGCCTTGATACCATGGCTCCACTTCACACTCACTACTGCACAGACTTGGGCTCCAAGATGCAAGTGCCATATTTGGACATTGGCGGCTTCACTTCTCTACAATGGAAGAGGGTAAAGGTGCATTGTCCACACACATATATATATATATATATATATATATATATATATATATTAGGGCTGTCAAACAATTAAACATTTTAATCTAATTAATTACATACTCTGTGATTAATTAATCTAAATTAATCGCATACATATTTTTTGCTGTGGAAGTTTTTTAAATATTTCAATTCAAATGAATCAATGAATAATCAGCATTAGTGACATTAAAGTTCAAAAACTCTTTTATTATCATTTTCGCTGTTCAAATATTGGCCATAACAATAAACAATATGACCTAATATGCTGAGGAAATAAATTCAGAAGTGCTTCAGGAAGATTTTTTTCACTGTACATACAAGGTAACTGGTCTGCAGGACACTGTGATCCATTTAGCAAGGGAATTTCTCAGTCAGTCACATGCAGATTTGCTAAATTTGCTTTTCAGTGTTTACTCCAATGTGTTTTAAAGATGACGTTGACTGATAGAATTGGTATCATGGGATGTGCTAGGTCGTACCTCCAGATTAACGTTAACTCCTGGATGCTTTGCATTGATGTGGTACTTTAGAGTTGACGAACTCCGGTGATATGCAAATTGCTTGCTGCAGACCAACACGATCACATGAGAATGCGTATCAATAGTACGAGTGTGCAATGTCGTGGAATGTATACGCTACGCAGTTTTTCGCGTGCATATGATATGCACTTTATGGTGTGTATATGACACGCTCTTGGGTAGGATAGGGGTGGACATTGCAGACGACTTTTTTTAGACTATATTTTTATCAACACTTCCATCAGGCTGTTTTTATATGCAAATGTTCCAATAAATGATCCAGGCAGCGCGTTCTCGTCTCCCTCCTTCACTTTATAGCTCAGGGTCAAAGTCCAATACAGAATGGATTAATCTGCGTTATTTTTTCTCAGATTAATTAATCGAAATTAATTAAAGTTATTTTGACAGCCCTAATATATAATATACATTATATATATATACACACACATATATATATTATATATATATATATATATATATATATATATATATATATATATATATATTATATTATATTATATTATATTATATTATATTATATTATATTATATTATATTATATTATATTATATATATATATATATATATATATATATATATATATACATACTGTATATATATATATATATATATATATATATATATATATATATATATATATATATATATATATATATATACACACACCACATTTTATGATGGGGGGGGGGGGTTGATTTATGTGTAAAATAAAGCCTATGGTAAACATAACAAACTGTCTTATCTAGTTAAAAGAACATAACAAACATAACAAAAATGAGCATTTTCAATATGGGTGTGTGTCATTTACGCTGTAACACAATAGTATTGTCAAGTTATGTTTACCACAGGCTTTATTTTACGCAATTGAAAAAACCCTTATAAAACCCCAAAGGAAAATGTTGAAGGAACCAGTAGTAAATGAGTCTCTTCTGATGTCATACCTGCACCACTCTATTTAAGTTAGCATAAAAATAGGCTACATGTTAATTATTTGACAATGTAAAGTCTGAATAATGGCTTCCTCATAAATAAAGCTCTTTGTTTTCTCTCTTACCCCTTTTCCACCAGAGTGAACCAGGTGCTAGTTCAGAGCCAGTGCTAGTGCCAGTTCAGAGTTGGTTCGACTGACGAGCCTTCTAAGAACCGATTTGCCTTTCCACATGCTAGAGAGCCACCACAGAGCCAGGTCTTACGTCACTGTATCCATCTCATCTTTCTCAGCAACGCTAGCGAGGCACCGGGAAACACAAACACTGAAACACACCAGGCTTGTTCGAGATGCATCTGCGCTGCGCAGAGCGATCAGCATATGATATCAAAATACAGCAAGAGCGATTCAAAAGCATAAGGAGTCGTATGCTCTCGCTGTACTTTGATGTCAAACGGCGATCGGTCTGCACAGCGCCGATGCATCTCGAACAAGCCTTCCATCAACAATGGCGAACGTTGCATTACTATTGATGCACATGGCTTTACGATCCTACATCACCATCAAAACACAGCGAATCCAACGCATTCGTGCAGCTCACCGTGATTTGTATAGACAGAGATTACAATCGAGACGTTATTTGCTCCATTAGCTGCTATTTCAAAAATAGCGGATCTCAAGTTTGTGTTTGTCTTGTTGGTCACGGTAACCCCGCCCCCAGCCCCTGACACAAGCGGTTCTTACTTCTAGACCAGCAATGTTTTGCTGCTACTTATGAACCACTTTTCCTGGTTCAGAGCTGGTGCTTTGGGTGTGGAAAGACAAAGAACAGATTTGAAACTAGGCTCTGGCTCCAAACCAGCACTGCCTTGGTGGAAAAGGGGTATCTGAATTGAGGGAATAATTAATCACTTACATGTCTTCGCTCATTTGCTCTTAGAGCTTTAGAACCAAAATAGATGAGAATGGAGCCGGATAGAACAATCCAGTAGCGCTTCCAGGATGAGAGCTGGCGTTAAGAAAAAAAGAGTGCAAATCAACTAGAGAAACAGATTAAGTACTCTTCTCTAATAACTCTAACAGACATGACTATTTTATTGACCATACATCCATCTTTATTTCTAATAACCTCTCAGTCAAGGTTTTAAAGTACTGTTCTCAGGATTTAGGCATTTAGGTTTGGCAAAACATTCCATGTGCAATAATAAAAGGCATTTGGGCAACACCTTGCACACACAAAACAAAAGAAGCATGCCAGCTCAGTAAAAGCCTCAAACCAAAAACACATCTACATGACATTTAAACTGACAATAAACTCACCTTTATACAAATGAGTAATGTACAAATTCATCAAAATCATAATCTAATCTAATAGATTCAACCAAGTTAACTTACTGGTCATAATTGGGATATGGGATAAAAAATACCTGGTCATGACACATCATGTTTAACATTTGAAATGTTACAGATAAATCTGACTGCACACTTACAGTTGGTTTTTTCCCCTCCTTCATTAGTGTCTTTCTCCGCAGGGGCCCTTCAATGGTTATGCTGCTCAGAGAACTGCATTCATAGCTGGATACAGACCCTGGGGTGCTGATGAGGAAGTAAAATGATCATATTTATCATGTTACACTCAAACAAAGATTAACACATACCGCAGCAGAACAACTGAAGTATTTGAATACTTCATTGAAAAAAAGACTTTGCATGCATTTGAGCTATGTGCTTTATTGACACACAATTACCAGCTATTAGGTTTCCTACCTATAAATATAAGTTCTGCTTCTAGGAGAGTTACAGATTGGGACTCGCCAGTTTGGACCAAGTGTTGCGTACATACGGCCTCTGAAAGTGCAGGAGGAGGGATGTGTTTTTCATTTGTATTACAAATTGTCACAGATAAAAATCACAAACATGTTGACATCTGACATTCTGAACATTGCCATGTAAAACCGAAAGAAAGAAAAAGGACAAAACACACACACACACACACACACACACGCACACACACACACACACACACACACACACACACACGCACACACACACGCACACACACACACACACGCACACGCACACGCACACGCACACGCACACACGTCTGGTTCGCTATCTTTGTGGGGACTCTCAATAGACGTAATGTTTTTTATACTGTACATTCTATACCCTTACACTAATCCTACCCCTAAACCCATCACAGAAAACTTTCTTTTATTAAAATAAAACTCATTCTGTATGATTTATAAGCTTGTTTCCTCATGGGGACGTCAATTTAGGTCCCCACGGTGACATGAGTCCCCATGAGTCAGTGTGCATTTAGGTTAAAGCTCCCACCGGGATAGAAAATCATGAACAAGTATAAATGCCTCATTCATTCATTCATTCATTCATTCATTCATTCATTCATTCATTCATTCATTCACACACAAACACACACACACACGCATGCACACACACACACACACACTTTTACAAATGAGGACGTCCCCAAAGGGAGTTTTTTGGAGATTTTGTCAGGTTTTGCTCACTTCTGGGTACAAGTTTGTTCCCAAAAATATAGTTAAGTAGGTACACACACAAACACACAGAAACCAAAAAGCAACAAAACAGAAAAACACTAAATGCAGTCTATATTCTATTTTAATAATAATGATGTATAATTGCCTTACCTCTCAACAGTACTTGATAATTCATCACTAAAAGAGCTCTCTCTACTGCCTGCAGAGGGACAGAGAAAAGATGAAAACAAACAAACTCATACACTTTTTTTTTCTTAAGATAAATTAATAAAAAGGTGGTACCAGAAAAAAATCCACCATGAAGACGACAGATCTATTTAGAAATAAATGAATGTTGAGTTTGCAAAAGGCAATAACCCACTGCACAAAATCTTGAACACTACTCCCATCTAGTGGTGAAAAATCAAAGACAAACACAATTCCAACAGCAGTAATATTTTATGGTGGAAATGGTGGAACACTCTTAAATTAGGACACAGAAATCCTTGCACTTATCCTGTGTTAGTGGGACAAAGACTGAGATTGTGTACAATAGGAATAAACTGCAGTACCCAGTGAGATGCCGTTGGTAAATACTGAATCATGTGTGTGGTTTCTGACAGGACTGTGAGACTCCAAGAAGCTGTCATCCAGTAGGTGTCGAGCCTTTTCTTTTGCAGGGAATGTCGCACTTTTACTTTCCACTACACCAAACTGGCACATCATACTGTGACGAGACGAGTGAAGTGAAACAGAGAGAGAGGCAGTCAGATTAAGAAATGTGTTCCCTTGTAAAAAAGCTGTGCAGAAGTACAACTAACTGTAATGTGTCATTTGATATTACATTTAAAGTAAAAAATATATATATATAAAAAAAAACTAAAATGCAACGTAATATTAATACTTGACAAGTTTAAATAAAAATGACATCTAATCATATTTTAGTTTACCATAAATGCTTTTCAACGTACATTCATTAGTAAACTTTAAATATATTTCAAAGAAAATAGAATTATGAAATTACATATAAAGATGTACTTAAGTGTACAATTAACATGCAATTAAGTGTTTAAAACATTACATTCATTTCACACGTATATTCAGTATATTATTCCCGTAATAAGGGAATTAATAATAATTTTTACATTTTTAAAAGGTTAAACGCAACTTCTTTTTATCTCCATTTTGGAGTAAATTTATATTCTTTTTTTTTAATTCCTTATACTGTGATACTTACTTATTCCCCAGACTGTGGCTCTTTCTGTGTCGGGCAGGGGGTGGTGTTGGGAGGTGGGCAACCACTGATGTATCAGGACAGGTCGGTCGTCGGTTATACCTCACTGACACGGACACTTCTGAGGGTCCTGTACACACACACGCACACACATGTTGAGTTTAAATTTTTTATGCGTTTCGTAGACGCATAGTTTTATACTGTACAAACTGTACATTCTATCTCCTAACCCTAAACCTGTCCATCACAGAAAACGTTCTGCATTTTTACATTTTCAAAAAAAACAACAACAACAAAACAACAACAAAACATAATTTAGTGTGATTTATGAGCTGTTTTTCTCATTGGCCCCAAAAATGTATCCACAAAATTAAAGATTTCTGGTATTGCCATCCTCGTTGGGACATTTTGTCCCTATAACGTAGGGAATACCTGAACACACACACAAACGAACACACACACCTCCAAATAAATGCAGTACACAAACTCACATCACTCTAAAAAAAAAGGCTCGTAATCATAGGGGAACCTTTTTTAGTGCTATATAGCACCAATTTTGGTGCTTCAGTGGTTCTTCAGCGGTTCTTCAGAGGTGCTATATAGCACCTTAGTCAAAGAACCGGTGAAGAACCTCTGAAGAACCGCTGAAGAACCTCTGAAGAACCGCTGAAGAACCACTGAAGCACCAAAATTGGTGCTATATAGCACTAAAAAAGGTTCCCCTTTGATTACGAGCCAAGAACCATTTTTGGTGCAATATAGAACCTTTTTTTTTTTAGAGTGTACTGCCTCCATATCAAGGTCTTGACGATCTCACTGCTTGTTAAAACAGTTACATTAAAGCTAAATTGAAGCATAGATCACTAGATTGAAGCTGCATGTGTAAAGCCATTTCCTGTCCTGTTCAAAACAAACAACCATAAAATGCTTACTAGGCACCTATTAAAGCCGCATGTGGATAATTAGAAATGCTCTGGCTCTCAGAAAAGCTAACAGGACTAAAACATTTGAAAACAGTCACACAGTTCCACTGCAGCAAGTTAGGCATCATGTCAAAGAGGACGGCTCAGTTTCTAAAACCAGCCACAGCTTTACCAGCCTGGTAAACAAGAATGCCACTCTAAAGTAGCAAAAATAAGTGGACAGCCAGTGGAAATGTTCCCTGCATTCATGTTTATAGGCCTTTTTCCACAGTAAAATCAAACCAGAGGGGGGTGTGTGGCAATGCTGTAAATGGCTTTTGATTATTAGGAGTATTATGTTAATCATGTCATTCCCTACTGTCTTTTATAGTACGTTAATAGGTCTCATAATGGGTAAGAAGAGCCCTTATGTAAATGAAAACAGGCTTTCTTCCCAATCCCAACTAAGAATCGGAAACGACTAGCTAAGTGATGGCAGTCCACTAGATATCTAGGCCAGGAAAACATTTGGTTTAGTGGCCAACAGAGACTTCTCAAGGGGGTGCAATGAACGATAATGCCAGCAGGAATTCTCTGAAATGAAGCAAAGGATATTTACACATTTAACAGCAAGAATGCAATGCTCAGTGATAAAAATGTACAAATAAACACATTCAAGATGCTTTAAGTAAGAAATAATCGACGATGGGCCACGACGCAAGTCCTGATTGCCCTGTCAGGGGCTATTTTGTGATAATGACCAACTGACTGTACATTATGCCTCAATTAAATTATGTGAGATACAGTATGTAATCAAAAATGCATACATGTAATTATAAATAACCATCTGATGCTATTGCATTCTATTTCACGTGGTTTCAATATACGCAATGTATAGTGTTGGAATAATAAAATAAAACTTTAATATATAATATAAAATGAAATAAAATAATTTCAAATAATACATTTGTGTAAAAAATGCAGCTTGGGAACGTCGCCTCATAAATTGCATGCTTAGTTTTAGAAACAATTTCAAGCCATACACTGTAAAAAAGATGTAGAACAGGGTTTCTCAAATCCAGTCCTGGAGGGCCACTGCCCTGCATGGGTTTAGCTCCAACCCTGAGCAAATTAATCAAGGTCTTCAAGATCACTAGAAAACGAGTTGGATCAGGGTTGGAGCTAAACTCTACAGGACAGTGGCCCTCCAGGACCGAGTTTGAGGAACCCTGATGTAGAACAATAAAATATATGATCTGATTCTCTGATTTAAAAAACGTTCCTTGACTTTCACAATGCTTAGTGCGAAAAACCAATGATGACATTGTTGTCAAACACACAAAAATGCAGCAGTACCAAAAAAAAAAAGATATTTTTTCCATATCCAATCTCTACCTAGATGTCTCCATGAGTTTGGCCAGTTCTGTCACAGCTGTTACAACCATAAAATGCTCAATGTAATTCGATTTCCCACTCAAATCTCTGATAGTCAGAAATAGGAAACATCCTAATTGCTCAGCCTCTCTTGAGAGGAACTGACATACACCATGATCTCATTCAAACTCTTCACTAACTTCAGTTCCTTGTCTTGATGTACAACGACCAAACAGTCTTTTTTACTCTGTACTTGCACAATGAAAGTGAAAGTGACATGAAAAGGCCAAGTATGGTAACCCACAATCGGAAGTTGTCCTTTGCATTTAACCCATCCATGTTAGTGCACACACATTATGAGTAGTGAACACACACACTGCAAACAGTGGACACACAGACCCGGAGCACTGGGCAGCCATTTTTGCTGTGGCGCATGGGGATTGATTGGGGGTTAGGTGTCTTGCACAAGGGCAACTCAGTCATTTCCCACCGGATTCCCAGTCTGACTTTAACCATTCGGCCATGACTGCAATGAATGTTAAGCATCTTAACGTCATGCATGTTAACATGAACTGGGGCACTAGTGGGCTATGTTAGAGTAAAAATGAAATATGTTTTTCCTAGGCACAGATCAATTTTACTTAAAAAAAACAGATTTTTTTAACCATGGCTTTTAAACTTCACGGTTGCAGGACTTAAAGGTCCCATGGCATGAAATTTTCATTTTATGAGGTTTTTCAACATTAATATGAGTTCCCCTAGCCTGAATATTGTCCCCAAGTGGATAGAAATGTTGATCGGTGTAAAACCGAGTTGTGGCTGTCTTTCTCTGCCTTTGAGAAAATGACAGGCCAGACTAGCCAATCCTGAAGTCTCCTGGTTTGACGTCCAAGCAGGCACGGTTTCCTCCCTTTCCTCCGCCCAGAGAATCTGGCACGCCCATGCAAACGCTCGTCGAGAGATCATTGCATCATTGCTTGTGAACGAGTGAACGCTGGCAGTTTCTCAGTGTTTGGATGTACAAATGAAAACAGAAGTCTTTTTTCAGTTCCTTCTGATCTGTGATCAGTGATTTCTGATGTGTAGCTAATTATTTATTATTCGTGCACACAATGCGGCTTCTCTCTCTCCAGACAGAACGGTGTTTTCGTGTTTTATATCTTGTGAGTCAGTGTTTTTGTACGTCCTCGTCGCGTCTATCGGTTCTAAAATGTGCATACAGTCATGAGTTTCTGCTCAACATCAGCAGAGATAAACCTCACACACGCCGAAGCTCGGCCTTCAACATCCCCGACCCACAGTACTGCATCTGGCCCACAGCGGAGGCACCAAACGCGGCGTGAGATTAAGCAGAAGGGGGGTAAGCTTGAGCATATCCGGGCTAGCCAGCCTAGCCCCACAATAAACTGGATTACATCCGATTACTGCTGTTGTGTCTTTGTTTGCGCTGTGTACTCAACGCGCGTCACTGACGCTTTTATTTTATTTTAAAAATAATGCTATTATCAACACTTACTTTTAACTCGTTCATCTCGACAGCTGTAATGGTACTTTGCATGTGTTACAAAGTTATAATAATAATGATGAAGAGACGGACTCGGTGTGACTGTTTATTCAGAACTCTCAGATACAAACACAATAAACTCGCGCTGACTGACAGCGCTCTCATAACTCAGTAGTTACTATAAATAACTTTGTTAGCAATCGCTGAGCTCAGTCTCTGATACATTAGTGATAGGGGTGTAACGATTCATCTACTACATCGATGTATCGATTTATTTTCCTACGATCTAACTACATCGATCTGTGCTCGGCAAGTTGGCCTTCCGGACGACATATATCGATCTAACATCGTTTTAAAAGGTAATCAATCGATTGTATCGATCATAGGAAATAACGCATTGGATTTAAGCACGGCAGACTTTAAATGGATGTTTTTTCTTAGCACTTTTAATGATAAAGGCGTTAAACGTTACTCGATTCAGTCTGCCTATCTGTGACATCATCGCAACGCACGCACCAGCAGCAGCGCTAAGAAAACAAAACAGCATGGCGGATGACAGAGGAGAAGCCAACCAGCGAAAAATTATCAAGTCACCAGGAGAAAGAGCTAAGTTAGTAACGTTTTACCTGTACTTTCAACCCTTGCTTGTTACCTGTGCATTCCTGGGACCAGTGTGCCAGCAGAGCGAGTTTTAGCACTGCTGGCCACATAGTGAACGCACAGAGAAGTGTTCTGCGGTCAGATCATGTTGATATTTTTGAAAAAGAAATATGTAGAGTCATTGAAGAGTAGTTGGTTACATTTTATCTTTTGTTAAATATTGTTTGTTTATTAAACTGAGAGTAGTAGCAGGTTCAGCCAGTTTATTCAAACTGAAGAAATGTTGGTTGCACTTTATTTTTGATATTAATATTGTATTTGTATTATTTTAATGTTGAAAAACAACAACAAAAGTAACAGGTACACCTACTATTAATTAAACCTGAAGAGAAGTTAGTTGCACTTTATTTTTGATATTAATATTGTAATATTATTATGTTGGATAACAAAAGCAGAAGTAGCAGGTTAACCTACTGTTGAAATGTTGGTTGCACTTACTGTGCTTTTATTGAAAATGTATTGAATATTGAAAATGAGAGCAGAAAAGGTTAACTTCCTGTTAATTCAACCTAAACTGTTGGTTGCACTTTATTCAAATAAAATTTGAATGCATTTGCCATTAATTGTTGTTTACTTGTTTGTTTATATCCATAATTAATTGATACCTGATTCCCTTACAAGAAACAACAGGAATCTAGGAAACTTCACCTGCACTGACCAGTATCCAGATATTTATTTCAGTCACACAATTTTTGGCTAAAAAGTTACTGAATCGATTTCAGGTCACTGAATCGTTTCGGATCGTATCGTTCTAAATGAACCAAAATCGTCCTTGAATCGTATCGACAACCTCAAATCGTGATACGAATCGAATCGTTGTTAAAACGAATCGTTACACCCCTAATTAGTGATGTCCGGTTCGCGAACGATCTTTCTTTTGAACCAGTTCTTTTTAGTGAACCGAATCAGTTCACCAAATCGGACTGAATCGTTCTAAACGGTTCGCGTCTCCAGTCAGCGCTGATCCATAATTTACTAAAGTTACTAACTTTCTGACATGAGTGACAGTCCCTCCGACTAGAAATAGACTAATAACCTAAAGTATATGCTGTAACTAAAACAGTTCAGACATGCTGAGAACTGATGTGAAGTGAACTCAGGTCCATCCGTCTCCCTGGCAGACTCGTGCCTGCTCGTGCCTCGATAAACCACGCCCCCTCCGCTCATATAAAATGCAAAGATGTCAGCCAATCACAACAGTGGGTGTTTTTACTGAAGTCTCACAGCAGACACGCCTCTTGAAGCAGGGCATTCAGCCACAGGGCAAACAGCAATATAGAAAAAATGCCTTTTATTTCTAAATTATGACATTTTATGATGTAAAAGTCATACTAACAATATAAGTACAGCTCAGGAAACATTATAAAATAATAGAAAAATGCCATGCCATGGGACCTTTAAAGCTACACTATGTAACTTTTCCGTCCACTAGAGGTCGCCTGTTCAAAACAAAGGTGTAGTTTGATGACGGCACGTTTGAGCGCAGAATCTTGGGACATGTGGTCTTCACCTCACAGGCGGTGGAAAACAGTCAGGATAGGACTCATGTTCATGGTTGCGATTATTAACATTACTGTAGTATGAAGCAGAGCAGGAGTGAGTGTTGTGGAGCTGAGCAAGGCCGCAGGAGTGATTGAAGAGCGGGACTGTTATTATGGCATAGTGGCCGGCGGGACTTTTATTATGACACGGTTGCCGGCGCCACTTCCTCTTTTCCAGTCATGAGTATGATGTAACGCAACTCTGTTTATCGTATTAGATATATCTGAGTGTGTTGAAAAGGAAGTTATGACGTTCGCTCGGCGGCTGCTATGACACTTGTTCACACTGCAGTGAGAGTAAAGTGTTTCACTGAATAAAACCGGAAACCGAGGGTGACGCAGATATGACGCAATCGACAGGCGACTCCCTCACACGCAAAGCTCACACGTCCCGGTTCCTTGGTTAAAATAGCAATTTCTCATGATTTACAAATAGTTGGAAACATTTGGGATATTCTAAGTACTCAACTGAACAAAATATATAACACTGGCCTAGTGGTTTTTGGATATTTTACTGCAAAAATCCTACATAGTTCACCTTTAAAAGAGAAAAAAGCTCAAGCTTATGCATTTTAAGTCAAGATTTAACTTTAACCTACAAAAGTCCATCTGAAATGACCAAAGATTACCATAATCCAGAAGTACGGCTCCTTCAGAGCCACTCTACAGACAGCAGGTGGTTTTTATCTGCCAGTTTGAGAAGAATAAGCTCATGGAAGAAATGAAGAAAAGTCGCTCTTTTTAAACAAGCGTCTGTGGGGCTGATCTACAGCACCCTGAGAATGCTAGGTTACATGGGTCTTACTCTTTTATTGTCCCCCCAACACACACATCTGCAGAATTCTTCTAACCAACGATGATTTCCAGACATACTGCAGAATACCAGTCAGGTAAAGCTGACAAACTTCAGCCGAATTACTGATGATCCTCCATTTTTCCACAGGTAATCATAACTCAAGAAAAAAAGACAAGAGTAAACCACTTCCAGGAGCAGTTTTAAACTGAAATGATGAAGGCATAAAGAATTTACCTCCAAGGTCTTCTTTAGAGGATACCAGACGAGGTGAGCTGTTCCCAGGTTCAATCTTCAATGATAGCCTGTACAAAAGGGTTGTGACAGGGTTATAGTCAATAACATGTATATATTTTTTGGCCACATGGTTTAAACGGAGTAGGTTTCTCGCACAGTCTTCATCAGTATTTCATAATGTTTATACATTATGTCCTTTTCAAGCTCAACAATGATGCTCTGATAAGGGAAAAGATAAATCATTGTTACAGAGAGACTATTGTTCCCTTTCAGTCGGTCACGTTCGACGTACGTCGGAACTGACCGACGAATTGGGATCTGATCTCAGAGACCAATCTACTTCGAGTGTATTAAAAACGAGCCAATGGAGATTGGCATGCGATCCACGCATTCCACGCACCGCCCCGCAGCGCGGGTATAAATAAGGAAGTGGAATGCTAGATCATTGCTTTCTACTTCGGAGCCGAACAGCGAATGTTTCCTGCTTCCTGTTTCTACGAAGAGTGTTTGACGAGTCTCCTGAGAGGATCTGCTTCCAGTGCGGGTGTGACAGCGCGTCAGCGAGTGCCGCTTCAGACGGAGATCAGCTGTTGGTTCGCTGGGCGTTTCCCATTCTGAGTGCACACACAGGCTTGCACCTTTGTACTGTGTGGTGCCGCGGTCATCTCCCTGGGTGCTTCAGCACGTAAAAGAGCAGTTTCCTTTCTAAAAGAGCAACACGGTTTGACCCTGCGTCTTTTTCGAGATGTCATTCAAACCGTGTGTTTCTGGATGCGGTCGATATCTGTCCCCAGCTGACGGTCACGTTCGTTGTCTCACGTGTTTGGGCGTTCAGCACGCTGAGGCTGCGTTCGTGAATGACTCATGTTCCCACTGCGGGAACACGACCATCGCAGTTTTACGGTCCAGACTCCATTACCTCGAAAGAGGCGGAGCACCATTGCGCATCCCCCGATCTAGTGGTCCTCCCGCTGCAAAGCAGAGGGCTGCTACTTTGGCTGATGGCCTTGGTGGGGACCTGAGGGTTACTGTGAGGGCTTCCCCGACGGGTCAAACGGCTCCTCGGGCCCCTCCCCCCTCCGCTGCGCCGGTGGAGCTTCCAGAAGAGCGCGCTGGCCTCCCCCGGGAGGTCCCAGGCGTTTCTTTTGGGGCTCCGGCTGAGGACATGCTGTCGATTGCAGCATCGGGGGACGAGCTAATGGGCTCTGAGGATGAAGATTCGGCTGCGCTGCCCCCTTCGGGTGTGACAGCGTTGCCCGAGTCCGACCCAGAGCTTACGGCTATGCTTTCCCGGACCGCCGCGAGTGTCGGGCTCGAGTGGAACCCTCCACCGTGTCCCGAACCCTCGCGGTTGGACGATTGGTTTCTCGGGACGGCCCGTGCTGGTTCTCAGCGCCCCGCCCCGGTTCCTTTCTTCCCGGAAGTGCATCAGGAGATCACGAAATCGTGGGTAGCGCCTTACAACGCTCGCTCACGGTCGACTGACTCCTCCGTCCTCACTACTCTCGATGGTGGTGCGGCTAAGGGCTACGTGGGAATCCCCTCAGTCGAGCGGTCTGTGGCGATGCAACTGTGTCCCAAGACCGCTGCGGACTGCCGGGGTGCCCCGCGTCTCCCCTCCCGGGCGTGTAAGTTCTCGTCCGGTCTCACGGGCAGGGCTTACACCGCCTGCGGGGAAGCCGCATCATCTCTGCATGCTATGGCGCTCCTGCAGGTCCACCAGGCCAAGGCGCTAAAGCAATTGCACGAGGGTAGTTCCGACCAGGGTGTTATGCAGGAACTGCGTGCGGCGACTGACCTCGCTCTCCGGGCGACGAAAGTCACTGCACGCTCCCTGGGTCGGGTGATGTCCACACTAGTGGTCCAGGAACGCCACCTGTGGCTGAACCTGGCAGACATGCGTGATTCCGACAAGGTCCGGTTTCTCAACGCCCCTGTCTGTCAGGCCGGCCTCTTCGGCGACGCCATCGAGAGCTTCGCCCAGCAGTTCTCGGTGGCCCAGAAGCAGACGGAGGCCATCAAAAACATCCTGCCCCGACGACCCGCTGCTGCCTCCACCCAGTCGTCGTCGGCAGCACCTCCGCCTGCTCGTCGCCTCCGCCCCTGCGAAGCCCAAGCAGCAGCCTCCACCGGGAAAGCAGGGTGCCGGACGTAAGGGAGGCGCCCAACCCGCTCAGGGCTCCGCTAAACCAGCTGGCAAGCGCAAGGGGAAGCGGCCCTGAGACGGGCAGCCCAGGGAAGACGGGAGCTGCTCTGAGGGAGATGATGTCCGCATCCTTCTCCCACCCCCCGGAGGAGGACCGGGGGGCCCCGACTGGTGTTACATCTCTGCCGCTGGCTCTCCGGAGCCCAGCGGCACCCACTTTTTCAATAAAAGAGCAGTTTCTATTTTCCCTGGGCCCCAAGAGGGCCAGGTTGGCAGTGTGCGACGCCCCCGGGCCTTGCCACTCCTTTCCTCCCCTCTCCCCCTCGCCAGGGGGCAGCAGTGTGGGCACCGAGAACGCCCCCGGGCCTTCTCACCCACACTCTGCCCCACCCTGGAATATTCGGACAACACTCCGGGCCGCCTCCGGGCCTCCCGAGTCGGGTCCGTCCATTCCACTTCGCTGCCCCACCCCGGGTACGTCTGTGGTGCCGTTGGTCCCGCTTGTACGGTCTCTGGGGGCTTGGCTTCAGCTCTCCAGGCCGTCTCGCTGGCTCATCCGTACCATCAGACTCGGCTACGCGATTCAGTTCGCTCGCCGGCCTCCCAAGTACAAGGGCATCCTCTTCACCTCAGTGCGGAGCAGCGATGCCCAGGTCTTGCGGTCAGAGATCGATGTCCTGCTGGCGAAGGACGCGATCGAGCCGGTTCCTCCAGCCGATATGAAGGCGGGGTTCTACAGCCCCTACTTCATTGTACCCAAGAAAGGGGGTGGGTTACGGCCAATCTTGGACCTGCGTATCCTGAATCGGGCCCTGCACAAGCTCCCGTTCCGGATGCTAACGCAGAAACGCATTTTCGAATGCATCCGTCCCCAAGATTGGTTTGCAGCGATCGACCTGAAGGACGCGTACTTTCATGTCTCTATCCTTCCTCGACACAGACCGTTCCTACGTTTTGCGTTCGAGGGGAAGGCATATCAGTACAAAGTCTTGCCCTTCGGACTGTCCCTGTCGCCTCGCGTCTTCACGAAAGTCGCAGAGGCAGCCATTGTTCCGCTCAGAGAACGCGGCGTTCGCGTCCTCAACTATCTCGACGACTGGCTTATACTCGCCCAGTCTCGGGAGCAGTTGTGCGAACACAGGGACATGGTGCTCAGTCACCTCAGCCTGTTGGGCCTTCGGGTCAACCGGGAGAAGAGCAAACTCTGTCCCGCACAGAGGATCTCTTATCTCGGTATGGAGCTGGATTCGGTCAGCCAGACTGCGCGCCTCACGGAAGAGCGGGTCCGGTCGGTGTTGAACTGCTTGAATTCGTTCAAGAACAGGACGGCGGTCCCACTGAAATTTTTTCAGAGGCTCCTGGGGCATATGGCATCTGCAGCCGCGGTAACGCCGCTCGGATTGCTTCATATGAGACCGCTTCAACACTGGCTCCATGGCCGAGTCCCGAGGTGGGCGTGGCAGAGCGGCCAGTACCGGGTCCCAGTGACTCCTTACTGCCGCCAAACTTTCAGCCCATGGTCCGACGCTTCGTTTCTCTGGGCCGGGGTGCCCTTAGAACAAGTGTCCAGGCATGCTGTGCTCTTCACGGATGCCTCCTCCACGGGCTGGGGGGCCACGTACAACGGGCATGCAGTTTCAGGTCTGTGGACGGGACCTCAATTGCATTGGCATATCAATTGCCTCGAGTTGTTAGCGGTACACTTGGCACTGCGCCGCCTCAAGGGGCCGCTACGTGGCAAGCATGTACTGGTCCGTACGGACAACATTGCGGCCGTTGCGTACATCAACCGTCAGGGTGGTCTACGCTCCCGTTGCATGTTCCAACTCGCCCGCCACCTCCTCCTTTGGAGTCAGAAGCATCTGAGGTCGCTTCGTGCCATTCACATCCCAGGTGCGCTGAACCAGACAGCCGACGAGCTCTCTCGCCAGTCGACACCTCCGGGGGAGTGGCGACTCCATCCCCAGGCGGTCCAGCTGATATGGGACCTCTTCGGAGCCGCACAGGTAGACCTGTTTGCCTCTCCGGACTCGACCCATTGCCAGTGGTACTATTCCCTGTCCGGGGGCACCCTCGGCACGGATGCACTGGCGCACAGCTGGCCCCGGGACCTGCGCAAATATGCGTTTCCCCCAGTGAGCCTTCTTGCACAGACCCTGTGCAAGGTCAGGGAGGACGAGGAGCAGGTCTTGTTAGTTGCGCCCTACTGGCCCAACCGGACCTGGTTCCCAGAACTAACTCTCCTCGCGACAGCCCCTCCTTGGCCGATCCCCCTGAGGAGGGACCTTCTTTCTCAGGGACGGGGCACTCTATGGCACCCGCGTCCAGACCTCTGGAAACTCCATGTCTGGTCCCTGGACGGGACGCGGAGGTTCTAGGTGGTCTACCACAGGCAGTGGTAGACACCATCTCTTCTGCTAGAGCCCCCTCTACGAGGCGCCTCTATGCTTTGAAGTGGAACCTGTTCGTTGAATGGTGTTCTTCCCACCGGGAAGACCCCCGAAGGTGTTCGGTTAGTGTCGTGCTTTCTTTCCTGCAAGATGGGCTGGAGCGAAGGCTGTCTCCCTCCACCCTCAAAGTGTACGTCGCAGCAATAGCGGCGTATCACGACGCAGTCGAATGTAAGTCCGTAGGAAAGCACGACTTAATCGTCAGGTTCCTCAGAGGTGCGAGGAGGCTAAATCCTCCTCGTCCAAACTCGTTACCCTCTTGGGACTTAGCTCTAGTGCTCAGAGCACTTCAGAGCCCTCCCTTTGAGCCTTTGCAGTCTGTGGAGCTTAAAATTCTGTCAATGAAGACAGTGCTTCTGACGGCATTGGCCTCCATCAAGAGGGTAGGGGACCTGCATGCACTTTCGGTCAACGAATCGTGCCTAGAATTCGGGCCGGCCAACTCTCACGTTATCCTGAGACCCCGGCCTGGATACGTGCCCAAGGTTCCTACCACTCCCTTCCGGGACCAGGTAGTGAACCTGCAAGCGCTGCCTTCGGAGGAGGCAGACCCAGCCCAGGCTTTGTTATGTCCCGTCCGCGCTCTCCGCGCTTACGTCGACCGGACTCAAAGCTTTCGGACCTCAGAGCAACTCTTCATCTGTTACGGAGGCCAGCAGAAGGGAAAGGCTGTCTCCAAGCAGAGGTTGGCCCACTGGATAGTGGATGCTATCGTCTTGGCTTACCAGTCCCAAGACGTGCCTTGCCCGTTCGGGTTGCGAGCACACTCAACAAGGAGTGTTGCTTCTTCCTGGGCGCTGGCTCAAGGCGCCTCGCTGACAGATATATGTAGAGCTGCGGGCTGGGCGACACCTAACACGTTCGCTAGATTCTATAGCCTCCGTGTAGAGCCGGTATCTTCCCGCATCCTCGCCCCCAGTGGCCAGTAGCGCTAAGTGCCCGTTCTAAGTGTCGGCTTGCAACGCCACTCCCGCCCTCTGGGCCGGATACGTGCGTCTATTTCTCTCCAGTTGTGTTCCCCGGAAACGGCTAACCCTGTCGAGCTCCTCCGTCACCCCTGCGGTGCCAGACGTTGCGGCCGTCTGACGCCAGGCCTGCACCCGTATGCTTGTGAAACGTGTGTGTAGGCTGGGTTCCATATGTAGCGGTCCCCTCACGGCTACCCCATATGTGTATTCTTCCACGGTACCAGCTACCCTACTCGGCTAGCCCCGTGTCTTTCCCTTGACAGAGCCCGCTCTGTCGTCTCTGGGCGTGTTCTTTCCCCCCTGGGACCAGGCTGGAACCACCCCAGAGACTGCCATATGTTGCACTACCCTGCCAGGTTAGTCCTTATGTGTATTCTGCCACCTAGCCTTCTACGAAGGACGTGGCTCCGCAGCGTACCATCTCCCGAGACGGGCACGCTTTCCCAGCGTTATCCAATAGTCACACTGAGTGGGTCTTGCAGAAACAGCAGTGACTGACCTCCCTGCTTGGAGCCCTGACTTCCGTACCATCTAAGACGGTCCAGTGCGCTCAAGCAGGACGCTGGAAGGGCCAGCGCCCTGGCGTTTTGGTAGGGATCCCAATTCGTCGGTCAGTTCCGACGTACGTCGAACGTGACCGACTGAAAGGGAACGTCTCGGTTACGTATGTAACCCTCGTTCCCTGAAGGAGGGAACGGAGACGTACGTCCCGTCGCCAGGTGCTGTGCTTCCGCTAGGGGGCCGAGTCACTAGTTCGGCTCCTCAGCAGAAAAAAGCAATGATCTAGCATTCCACTTCCTTATTTATACCCGCGCTGCGGGGCGGTGCGTGGAATGCGTGGATCGCATGCCAATCTCCATTGGCTCGTTTTTAATACACTCGAAGTAGATTGGTCTCTGAGATCAGATCCCAATTCGTCGGTCAGTTCCGACGTACGTCTCCGTTCCCTCCTTCAGGGAACGAGGGTTACATACGTAACCGAGACGTTTTTGGAACAAAGCACAAAAATAACAACTGTAAATAATGTAGTGTGCTGCAAGTTAGTTCCTTTAGTTAAGATTAGTATTTGCTGCTATTATCCTTTTTGCACTGAGCTTCACCTCATAACATTCCACAAAAATATTTTGAATATAACAGGTGAATGTAGTTCAGGGTATAATTCTCACCATTAACAAGTTGGTTTTTAGCATGCATCAAGGTTCCCACACCTTAGTTAACTTCAAATTCAAGGACCTTTCAAGGACTTTCCAGGTCCAATACACTCAAATTCAAAGAATTAATGTGGGGACACATTTCAAGTGTGAGCAAGGTTACATCTTGTTACCTTGTAAGATACATTGTTACAGTTTTCATGTGTCAAACACAACTATGCAAAAAAGCATATGAAAGAGATCCGATAGTCTATTTGTCGTATTTCTGTTTTGCATCAAATTGAAGAATATTCGGTACATCCTATACTGTACTTTAAAATGATCTGATATTTACTTCTGCATGGATTTTATAGAAAAGAGCTTAGGCTCATGTAACCAGAAGTTTTAAGATATATGAATATGCTTTGAAGTTTTTCTTGCCTCGTGGGTTTACATTATCTTAACAAGCAAAGCAATTCAACATTACATTAAATACAATATTTGGGCAACAGATTGTCACAAATGTTTTATGTTTATTGAACATAATATACTGTCATTGACTGAACATATTTGGGTTCGGTGTAAGCACTGAAAACATATCGCAACATAGTGCAGATCAAATACATTATAACATTCCAATATGGGATACTACCATAAGGCCATGAATGGATAAAGAATATATATAAAAAAAAAAAAACGCTTTAGCGGTTTCAGCCTATTTTTGGAATGTTTCACGGTGTGTATGTGAGATGTTGAGGTACCATCGTAATAGTTTCGTACAACACAAAGAACCTCATGCGGGAAACACTTAACATGATGCATAAATGCGCGTAACTAACGTAAATCAAGAAACTATATATGCATAGGCCACAAAGTGTTGGCGGAATAACACATTAGCGGACCGGAGGCAATAATATGGAATTTTTTCCTAGCACCAAATAAATTCAAGCACTTTCAAGGATCTGTATCTATGTATGTTTATTTTCAAAAACTTTCCAGGACATTTTTTTCAGATTCACAAACTTTCAAGGATTTCAAGGATCCGTGGGAACCCTGATGCATATTGCTAGGCATATTGGCTGTTTATTAGTACTTATTAATCACATATTAATGCCTTATCCTGCCCGACCATATTCTACATTCCTTAATCCTACCCAATACCTAAACTTAACAACTACCTTCCTAACTATTAATAAGCAGTAATTTGGAGTTTATTAAGGCAAAAGTCGTAGTTAATAGTTAGTTAATAATCAGAATTGGACCCTAAACTAAAGTGTGACCACACACACGTCTGGTTCACTATCTTTGTGGGGACTCTCCATAGTCATAATGGTTTTTATACTGTACAAACTGTATATTCTACCCCTAAACCAACCCATCACAGAAAATCTTCTGCATTTATACATTTTTAAAAAAAAACTCATTCTGTATTATTTATAAGCTTGTTTCCTCCTTGACACAAGTTTAGCATTCAGGTTGAAGTCCTGAAAAGAAAAACCCACACACACAAACACATATACATATATACATATATATATATATATATATATATATATATATATATATATATATATATATATCAAAATTGAATAATGCAGCTAGTTTTTTTTACTGGTGGTCCTGATACTTAATTTAAAGTTCATGAGTGTTTTAGAAGGGAATGATTTAAAAAATCCAACACTTTTTAGGCACAAATGGCACACATTTCTGCAAATGACCTCTTTATTCTAGCTCTGCTCCATAGAGCTCGCTGTAACAGCAGTGCCAGATGGCAGGACATGCTGTAAGTGTAGGCTAATGATTTTAAGACTGTGACCCTGGATCGCTGAGGTTTTCCAACCCCACAGACTGCCAGACGATGATGTCATTCCCCATAAACACAACTATTACACTGCAGTCCCATCTATTCCACCAAACCCATTCTCCTCTGGCGACCCTGCATCCTTTGGTGTTGTCAGAGGACTCAAAGTGCCTGAGACAACTCACATGGAGCCCAGTGACTGTCTGAATGTCTAAATATAACCATTTAATAACATGGTACAATGAATATACTTTCATAAATAGGAACTTTGTCGGGTAAAAACTTTGTTGTCTTTTGCACAATACATAATTTTAATGGTCTTTTAACCAGAAACACTATTTTAAAACCGCTCAAGTTCAAATAATTTAAAACATCTTTTTACACCCGAAATAGTTTCCCTTGGTATTACATCTTCATGAATTCATGTCTTTCTCTTCATTACGGTACAGACTCTATGTAAACGCTTGTGTCTGCATGGCCTAGTTTCACTTGAGAACTTTCCTCTGATACTGAAGCAAGCCAGGCAAGTAATTTTTTTAACGAAGCATGGAAAAGACGTGTGAATTATGTCACTGTGCCAAAAAAGTGTCTTTCTTCATTTTCTCATGGAGTTGTGTTTGAAAGCTTTACCAGGCCAACAGCTTTAACTCATTACTGTCGTCAGTCAGAATGGGGCTCTAGAAATGATTCAGGGAGGTAAATTACACCAAGGCAAAATAATCCTTCATTCCTAGAAGGAAACAACTCAAGAAGATCTTGATATACATCACAGTATTATACAGATGTTTGGTCTTTCATCTGCCTGCATAAATCATATTAAAATAAAGCATATTGCATTTGTCACAAATATGGTACACTTCTTTCTGTTCCTTTAAAATTCCATGTTAATCACTTTTAGATATGTTAAATATTATATTAGACCATTATCTAACATAAAATAACATTGTGAAAAGCATGAAAAGTAGCTAAGTTTTCCCCCTTAAAATGGTGATTTCGGCCTTTCACATTTTAGAGCTCATGACCTTCTCGACTATATCTAAGTATTAAAACCATACATCATAATTTTGATATAAAAAGGATTGTGACAGCCGAAAAGTATTTGAAACTAATTTTACAAATGAATGTATTGTCAAGCTCAACCATTAAACCCAAGTTATTGTACAGTCTCTATATACATAAACTTTATAATGGGATTTTTTCAACGTGTCAATAATTACAAACCAACATTCAGTGTCAAACTAGCAGTTTAATTTAGGTTTAGATTTAACCCTGTTTGCATATATTTTATTGTATGAATTTTATCAGATAACATTTTAAAATCATAATATTATTAAATTATTCATGAAAAAAATATTTTAAACAGCCAGCAGTCAACACCTAAATGGAAAATAACTGACATCCACATGGAAACAGTGGAAATATGGACATCCAGAGTTTTGCAGTTCCCGATGTTGCGTTTATAAGTGTCTAGACGGCAAGAAATTGAACCGCAATAAAACCACCTGCCCTTTATGCAAGACAGACAGACAGGACCACACAGTAGGTTTGAAGAGAACTACCGGAGGAAACAGGGAAAACTCATTTAATGGTGATGAAAACATCAATGCTATACTTGTCTTTGTAGAGGCAGAAAGCCACATGTATGCATAATGCATAACATGTGTAGCATGTAACATTGAAGCATTTCTAAAATGATACTTTTACATTTTTCATAACATTTATTTTGTCATACATCACCACGTGTACGGCAAAACATTTTTTTTTCAGAAAACCATCTTATATAAGACTGTCCTAGGAAAACACATTATGCGCTTCACAGTTTTTATGCAGCCTGAGGTAAAGGAAATAGGGATTATATTGTAGCATAAAGTCATGCCAAGCTGGTGCAGCTGTGGCTGGGAAAATTAGGTGTTTGGTCGGCCTTTGGGTCATGCAGACAAACCAAGAAGACATAAAGTCCACAGAAAGCACATGTTTTAATAAATACTATAGGCAGCTGGGCAAAATGAAGTGTTAAAACAAGGGAGGGTCTTGATTTACGGGGGTCTTACAGATAATAAGTGGGTAGTTTAACGTGAAAGCTGGCATAAACATTTATGAAATGCAATAAATTGCAGGGCAGAACGCAAAGCAAAAATCACCCAAAACAATCAATTGAGCTAAATAAAGGCTTCTGATCATTACAATGTGTTTAGGTAACTTACATGTAATTGTCATCCTCCACAAACTTCTGAAGCTCCTCGATGTAGCGCACCGACATCAAATACTTCTGCACGTGTGGTAACATGACCAAATGATCTGTGGTGTGAAGAAATGTGGAGGTGAAATGTAAATTCTCTCCCATCAGCACATAGATTGTGTGCAGGTTTATAATTTTTCACTTTCCTTTTATTTTCTTCTTCTTTTTCCCTTCTAATCATGGCCATGTTTATTTCTAGTACAATCATGAAACTCTAGAGGGTGCAGGCGGACAAGTCCTTTACATGAAATCTGCATCTGCTGATCCTGTAGACATTGAGATTGCTTGCTCTACATTTTAAAAGTCTTGCTCATTGTTTGTTGTGAGCTAGTCCCCCCTCCACCTCCCCCAGCTCCACCTGCCTAGATATGCTACATGATTTATGAATGTCTATTTATGCAGCAGCAGCATATCTTAAATGCTCTGCGTATCTATTAGCAGCAGTAGAAAGTCCATACTTGCTCTGCAGCAGCAATAATTAACAGTAGCATTAATATCGCCATATTCAACAATATGCTAAAACTATTCAGAGAGTTGTCATAATTGAACTATCTTTAATAAAATCCTAACATTAATATGAAAAACAATATTGTAAAGGAAGATGAAATGCAAAAAACGAAATAGTACTTAATGTGAAAATTAATATGTACCATAACCAATAACGTACCATAGTTACAGGACACCTGTAGGTCGGAGATGATGCGCAGTAGATTGTTCATCTGATTGGTTCTTTGCTCAGTCTCGATAATGCTGTCAGAAGCAGGGTAGGCGGAGTCAATGTAGGTCATATCAAACAGGTAAATTCCTAATGTAAACAGAGAAGAAAAAGTGTTCAAAGACATGGGTTGAGAGAGAGAGATCATTTCATACTTAACATTTCCTTTTTAATTTGTAATACAAAAAGTGAAATTCTGAATATTGTCTTAGTCACTTTTTTCCCCACGCAAGTGTAATGAATGGGACTGAAGCTTTTAACTTAAAAAATGATGTGAAAGCACCAATTAAATATCATAAATATAGTCCATACAATTGCATTCAAAATGCAACATTTGAATGCATATGATACAACTTTAATGATCTATTCCTCTTCTGTAAGCTATTTGTTGAATCAGTGAGTTGAAGAACAGTTCAAAAGATCTGATATACAGGGGTGGAAAGGGGGGGGGGGGGTGGGGGGTACACGGGGGGACGGAGTCCGGGGAGTGAATTTCGAGGGGGGGGGACGTTCCAGTTGAAAAAAAAAAGGTTATTTTTATATGATGTTTTTTTTATTATTATTTTATTATTATTATTATATTAAGGATTTCTATATTTTGTAGTCAATAGTCTACAATATAATATCCACATAAACGTAGCGTAATATATAATAATAAATACGTAGCGGGATATTCTGTGATATAATGTAATGCTGCGTTCACACCAAAAACGAATAGAGTGTCAGGTGCGAGTTATTTCAATGTTAAGTCAATGGAAAGGCGCGTTGACGCACGTCTGGAGGTCCTGCGACGCGTTTCGCGAATAGTATTTTATTTCAAATATGCACACATTCACTATGTCAAAAATTTAAAACGTGTCTTATAACATATTTTAATAAAATATGGCGAAATCCCATAAAAAATATGAACAGTTTACATCACTGTATTAGTACTGTGGGTCGCTGAATACATCTTTCGTAAACAGTCGCCAAATATTAAATAGGCTTATTTAGCTGTTTTTATCTCAACACGCACCCCAAAAATGATAAAAGTGGTTTTATTGTTATAATAATGCTTTTGGAAATGTTTAAACATGAATCTAAAAAAAAAAAAACATTAAGTAGCCATATACAGGGAGTGCAGAATTATTAGGCACGTTGATTTTCTGATCATATTTTTTTTCCAGGCACATTTGACCAATTCCAAACCACAGTAATCCTAATAACTACTATTGATTTAGTATTTAATAATGTATAAGTGATATATAATTGTTCATGAAGGCTGGAAATGAAAATCACCTTATATTCAGGTGTGCAGAATTATTAGGCATGTTTTCTTTTACAGATAAATTGAGCCAAAAAAGAGATTGAACTCAGACTGAAAAGTCAAAAAGTATTAAATGCCCATGAGAAGGATGCAATACTAATGCAATACTAGACATTGCAGTTAAGGCATGACCATTGGACAGTGAAATGCTCGTTGGGTCAGCAGGGTCAGACAAAAACATGTGGCGGAGAAAAGACACCTGTTAACTGCAAAAGAATTAAAGGGGTGGTAAACCACGATTTCACTATTCTAACTTTAGCTAGCGTGTAATGTTGCTGCTTGAGCATAAACAACATCTGCAAAGTTACAACGTTCAAAGTTTAAAGCAAAGGGAGATATTTGCTTTTAAAGAAATCAGTTTCTAAGAACTACAGCAAACGGCCAGCAGGCGACTACACACATTCCTCCAGGGTTGGTGACATCAACAGGCTCAATATTTACATAAACCCCTCCTCCGAGAATATTAAATAAGGGGGGGTGAGGCCATTTTGTATCGCGGCGCTGTTGTGGTATAGTAGGCTGGTGTGTTGTTGCCGCGATGCCGAGGAAACGCTGTTATTTTCATCCGGATTGCAGGTCTGGGGTACTTGCTCTGTTCAGCCTTCCTTGGGACAGGGGTGCGTTGCAGAGCGTTTAACATACAACATGTTATATGCACGTGTGTTTGAGTCAGCGGGGAATCAGGCGCGCGCAGGGCTCCCTGCAGAGGAGATCTAACATCTAAGCACATCTAACAGAGGAAAACATCCACCGTCTTCGCGATTTCAATGCCAGATTTGCACAACGTCAGCTGCGTGAAAAAAACACTGCCGGTGCGTGGATGCACGACGCGCGCGCTGCACATTTCACGGAGGACAACACAAACTTCCACAAACTTCGCGAGTTCAATACAGGATATGCACAACGGCTTGTCCTGAAAGCTGGATTTACAAACATAAGCTGTTTACGGGCCACAACCTGTAAGTCTGATTTATTTTTCATCGATGTGTTTTCCTGTAATAGGTTGTAGCAAGGAAGTAAACAGATGACAACACTGTTCTGCAAACCAGTCTGTTAAATGCTCATTCATACTTAACGTTATCCGACGAACACCTAACGTTACAAACACTAACGTTAAAATCTCAACAGCGAACCTGGCATTAGTGTAAATGATTCTTTGATTAGAGCTTTTATGTATTGTTTATCTACAGGCATGCTAAACATGGTTCTGTGTGTGATTTGGCTAACTTACTAGTTAAAGCCAGTGCTTAGTGTTCGTTTTGGGTTAGTTCTTGCGACAGATATTTGTCTATAATCGTTCTAAAAATACAAAAGTTAAAGTGCCATTCAGTAGCGATCACTATAGACCCGCAGTCTTTACTCTTGAGGACTGAACAGGTTCTGCTCGATCATCTTCACTCAAATGTTCTGGGTCTGATTTATTGGCGCCGTTGTTTCTATGACCAAAGCACAGCCTCCGTTAAGGGGCGTGACGTTTCCGACAAACGTACACTAGGCGGTTAGCGAATCACAACACACTGGGCCAGCTAACCAATCAGAGCCCACTGCGTATTTTTGAGGGACTGGCTTCATACAACCCGGAAAGCATCAGACCGTTTTACAAGGAGGGACAGAGCAGTGTAGAATAAAGGTCAAATATATGACAAATAAGGCAATTTTTTTTAAACTAAGCATGAACACATGTTACAGTGCACCCCACAAACACAATCAAGCCTTCAAAAGAATGTGTTTTACCACCCCTTTAAGAATTAAGGTGAAGAATTAAGGGTGAAACCATCAGGAACCCTTTAGACTCCAGCGCCACCATTTTCCAGAGCTGAACCTTAACCTGGAGTCTCCAGAAGTGCAAGGTGTCAGGATCTCAGAGACTTCAGTTAGGTAAAGAATCCTAAAAAATGACCCCCACTAAATAAGAATCATAAGCTGAAGTGTTGTAAAATACATGAAGCCTGCTTTTTTATAGGCTTTATAGGTTTTATAGGTTGAGAATGACTCTTGAAGGACCAGCTCCTCATCCTCTAGTACCACTGTTTGAAGAATTCATCTTCCAGAATCTGGCAGTACGTTTTGGGAGTTCATTTTAGTCCATTCTGAAGTCCGTTTTGCAGAGATGGACTAAAAATGAACTCCCAAAACGTACTGCCAGATTCTGGAAGATGAATTCTTCAAACAGTGGTACTAGAGGATGTGGTGCTGGTCCTTCAAGAGTCACTCTCAACCTATCTGTCCATAAAGCCTATAAAAAAACCTTCTTCATGTATTTTACAACACTTCAGCTTGTGATTCTTATCTAGTGGGGGTCATTTTTTAGGATTCTTTACCTAACTGAAGTCTCTGAGATCCTGACACCTTGCACTTCTGGAGACTCCAGGTAGGTTGCAGCTTTGGAAAATGGTGGCGCTGGAGACTAAAGGGTTCCTGATGGTTTCACCCTTAATTCTTCACATTAATTCTTAATTCTTTTGCAGTTAACAGGTGTCATTTCTCCGCCACATGTTTTTGTCAGATCCTGCTGACCCAACGAGCATTTCACTGTCCAATGGTCATGCCTTAACTGCAATGTCTAGTATTGCATTAGTATTGCATCCTTCTCATGGGCATTTAATACTTTTTGACTTTTCAGTCTGAGTTCAATCTCTTTTTTGGCTCAATTTATCTGTAAAAGAAAACATGCCTAATAATTCTGCACACCTGAATATAAGGTGTTTTTCATTTCCAGCCTTCATGAACAATTATATATCACTTATACATTATTAAATACTAAATCAATAGTAGTTATTAGGATTACTGTGGTTTGGAATTGGTCAAATGTGCCTGGAAAAAAAATATGATCAGAAAATCAACGTGCCTAATAATTCTGCACTCCCTGTACTGTAGTGGCCGTAGGGAAGAATCTGTATTATTTTATTTTTTAAAAGTGTTTGTTTTCCAGTAGATGGTAGCAATCCTTCACTAACCAAAGCACATCTTCATGTTATCACCATAAATGAAAATGAGAAATGTAGATCTTTTTTGGATTTTTTTTTTCAAGTTCACTTGGAATTGATATAACTTTTATTTATACTTTATACTGTATTTAAGTTGTTTCTACATTAATTTGGACAGTAATTGTGAAATTATTAAATCATTACAATGTAAAAATATTAAAACAATGGTTTTTATTTGCATGAATTACAGAAAAAAATTGCGATTGCTTAATTTTTTTAATCGATTGACAGCACTATTGTTTCCTCAAAAAATTTTTTTCAGACATTATCTTTTATATCATCATATTCATCTTGCAATGTACTGATTTTACTGATAAGTGTCAAGACACTTTGAAAAGAACCCCCCTCCCCCACTACCCCCACCCCTTTTTCCAAACTTGAGTCCGCCTAGTGAATTTCGGCCATTTCCACCACTGTTACACACTACCATTCAAAAGTCTGGGGTCAGTACGAAAAATGTTTCACGTTTTCCTAAAATGTTAAGCAGCAAAACTGTTTTCAATATTCATAATAATGAAAAATGCACCAAATCAGCATATTTTGAATGAAGGGATCATGTGACACTGAAAACCTGAGTAATGACTGCTAAAATTGTAGCTTTACTACCACAGGAATGAACTACATTTTAACAAATTACAAGTTGAAATAGAAAACAGTTATTTTAAATTGTAATATTTAACAAACTGTATTTTTTTTTACTGTATTTTTAATCAAATAAATAAATGTAATAAATGTAGCCTGGGTGAGCACAAGAGCTTCTTTAAAAAAGATTAATAAATCGTACAGAGCCCAAACTTTTGAATGGAATATTGGTTATTATTATCGGTTTAGCTCCTGTGTATTTAACTGATCTTCTATCGCCTTATAACCCATCACAATCTTTAAGATCACTAAACTCTGGGCTTCTGGTAACACCTAGGATATCTAAGTCCACTAAAGGAGGAAAAACTTTTTCATATTTGGCACCTAAACTATGGAATAGCCTTCCTAATAATGTTCGGGGCTCAGACTCACTCCTCCAGTTTAAATCTAGATTAAAGACACATCTCTTTAGCCAGGCATTCACATGATGCATCTCCTAACCTTGTACTCCAGTTATTTCAGTGCACATGATTGTCTTTGCTTAATGCTTTGAACAGCAGCTACGCTAATTATTTTACTGTTCTGTTTTATCTCGAGACGCCCATCCCGAGGTAACTAGAGAGTCCGTCAGCTCCAGTCTGGATCGAGCTTCTCTTAAAGACTTCAGATGACCAACACCTGTGAAGAGACGACTAAACTCCTGCGGGGACTTCACATGACGCAGCTCTGCATCAACACGCACCCATGCTCATCTCTATATACCCTATTCATTAACAACATGTATTCTTATTTCACTTATTTCTGTGCCTTAATTATGTTGATTAATAACAGATTGTTAGCTAATCTCTGTACTCTGTATATGTGCATTTCTGAAATGCATAACGTGGACAAATCACTTTAAATTGTAATGTAGACGCATGCATTTTGTGAAGCTGCTTTGAAACGATATGTATTGTGAAAAGCGCTATACAAATAAATTTGAATTGAATTGAATTATTCCTCAAAACGTCACCTTTTGCGCTTCATGGAATGGGTTATAATGAGTAATTTATTTATTTATTTTTCGGGTGATCTATCCATTAAAGGTGGTGTAAATCAATTTTTAAGGGATAGTTCACCTGAAAAAAAAAAAACTTCTAATGTCAAACATTTAAAAAAAAAACTTGCATACTATTTTCCACAAACTAATTTAATCACTTTCAAACAGATGTTCTACAGAACTTTGAGACATACTGTATTACACATCTGAACTGAGTGTTGTGAAACTTCAAGGCTTTCCACTTTCCTCTTTAGTTGCCCATCTTTTACTACATTTAAACACATAGTTCAGAAAGAACTCTCTCCTGAACACTGGTAATTGTAAGGCGACTGGGACCAAACTAAACGGCATGCAGTGTCTGGCCTGAAAATAGTGGCCTGGAGCTATTGTCTGAATGTTCATGCTTGCTTGTTAGAGTTCTGTTTCCACTACATGAAGCAGCTTGCTAATCAGCAGGTAGAGGTTACGAGTCTGTTAATGAGCGCAGTCAGTCAATAACTGAAGAGTGAAGATGTACTTTACACAGCCAGTGGGATAAGTCTGCTTTCTCACGCCAAGCCTAAAGACTATCCGTGGCTTAACTAGTATTAAATTACAGGAAGGTGAGAGTGGATGTTGTCAGTGAGTGAAGCAAGCACGATAAGTTAGATCAGTAAACTGAATTGGCTCAAAGGGTTAGTTCGCCCAAAAATAAAAATTCTGTCATTAATTACTCACCCTAATATTGTTCCAAACCCGTAAGACCTTCATTCATCTTCAGAACACAAATTAAGATATTTTTTGATGAAATCCGACAGATTTCTGACCCCACATAGACAGAAATGAAAACAAGTTAGTTAAAATAGTCCATGTGACTCCAGTGGTTCAACCTTAAAGGGGTACTTCAGCGCTGGGAAGATGAATGTGTATTTAAACTGTGTCATTTATGTAGTAGAAATGTGAAATTATTTTAGAAGCTGGTGCCTTCTAGACTGAGAAAAGCCAGAAAATTGATTTTTGGCTCATATGGATGAAAGACAACAACTCCCAGAATGCGCTTCGCTGCCCTACGAGGCCACTCCCAAGTCACGCCTCCATCTCTTGCCCACCGTCGTTTTGATTTGTATAGTAATAAAATAATTGAGTTCAGTTAGAGAACAGACACCGCAATTAAAAACTGAACGTGTCTGCTCAATACAGCACGAGCCGAGTGAGTGTCGCAGCACAAACGCAGCAGAAGTCAGATTTCATTCATCAGAGAGTGAGGAGCTGACAGACCAGATGATCGCGGAAGATTTGGTTTCTAAGTGAAATGTGCCTATTTAAGTGCGTTTGTCATTGTACCATTTTGTTGTTGTGTTTTCATGAACCCACAATTCAAGCAACCCGCCCCGAATTGGTGCTAATTTTAAACCAAAACTAAAATGAGCACGGACGACCGGCATCCAGTCACGGCCGCAGTGCATGTCCATTCTGGTGCCTTTTTTAGTTAATTCGTTGAGAAATTAATTGAGAACACTCGCTTTGCTCTGCACCGCCCCGTTATGAATGTCCGTGCGGCCTATGGATGCACCGAATATCGAATCCACTGGTTAAGATTCGGCCGAATCCGAAACCGAATCCTACTCCCATCCTCAGTCCATTATCACAGTAAACACATTAATGAAGTAAACAACGTTCACAGCAGTGTAGGGATGCTATTGACCATTTAACCATTAATCGAAAGTAAGAACTTTGACCGATTAATATCAGTTAAACGGTTTAAATGTTTTTAACGCTTTAAAAAAAAAAAAAGATGTATGCATGGTTAAGAAATATGCTGTATAGCGTTATTTGTTCACTCACGGAGCGCATCGACATGTGCAACCACAAACCAGATATATCTCGCAAAATGAAGCAATGGAAAAGCTTACTGTATGGGACCATTTCGACAGAAAAATAAAGCAGTAGTACAAGCTCCTGACTGGTGGAAAGCAAATGAAAGGCGCTTCCCGAGGCTGGCCACTCTAGCGAGGCATTATCTCTGTATTCCCGGGGACATCAGTGCCATCTGAAGCCGTGTTTAAGACTTTTAATAGTGTGGTTTTGGTCAAGTTTACTAAAGTAAACATTGTCGCATATGTTCTTCTCACCGTTGTTTCCTGATGGTTTATAGAAAAATTACCCCAAATCTTCCTCTGTCGTTTCAAAGAACAGCACAACGGAGAGCGCAGGAGGTGCGCGCGCTGTCAGCCGAGGCTCGCGCGCTGCGGAGACAGAAGGATTAAGAGGTTGTTTCTGCCGCTGGTTTAACTGTCAACAGGCTGTGCTCCAGACTAACCCACATCACTTAGACATGTTACTTAAAAAAATAAACATACAAGGTGTGGATTGAGGTAGCCTAGGCCTGCTATTTCTATTTGACCAACAAAAAAAAAAAAACGATTCCGGTTCTTCAAAGCTTCAAACGGATTCAGTGTGTTTTCGTTTTGTCATCTTAATTTGGTAATTATTTAAGTGAAAAATATTTAGTGTAGTCCTATTTATTTTATTCTTATTATTTATATTTTATCTGATCTGTATGCGGCTGTTTGCACGGTAAAATAAAATACATTTTGGCTGCTGTCTGTAGATTCCTTCATGCACAACTCATATTCTTTCAGATGTTTCGTATGCAAATGTTTGAACAGCGGCTGTTGTTTAGGGTCCTTGCTATCCAGGAGACAAATCAGTATTGCAAATTGAACATGCATCTAGACTTGAATCGCCTTCTTTTGACTTAAAGTACTGCCACGTTTTCTGTTCATGAGTTTCATTTTCACTTTCAGCGGCGGCGTCATTACGTTCCACCAGAAGCCGAACCCCGTCAAAAAGCCCAATATTCGTCCGAATCCGAACCCGAATCCTGGATTCGGTGCATCCCTAGTGCGGCCGTCTGTGTCTTCCATTCTGTGAGTGAGATCCCACCCCTATGGGCGGGTTGAAAACATGCGGAACTAGCTCCTACTACAGGCTGTAGTCTCTAGGCTCAGGCCAAAAAAGCCTCAGATGATGCAAAATGACGATATTTGCCTCATCTGAGGTTTTTTACCATACATAAAATACATAAATCTCTCGGCTCAGGGGGATATGAGTGGGGTGTGGGGGGGGCACAATCATTCGAATATACTACCTGATTTCTACTGATACAAAGCTTAATGCTAAATCGCTGAAGTAAACCTTGAAATGTTATAAAGCGACAAAAAAACTTTTTGTGCACAAACCCCCAACAATATTATTCAACAATATCAAAGGTCTTACGGTTTTGGAACAACACAAGGGTGAGTAATTAATGACAGAATTTGCATTTTTGGGTGAACTTACCCTTTAAAAGTGAATATGTGCAGCTAAAAACCTAACTTCTCTCCCAGATGCCACACTTGTTCTCTGTAATCATACACTTGTAAAAATATGGTCAATGTTCTGCTCAGATGGTCAGAAGTTTTGACACCTGGTCCTGAGCTGGGATAAAACGGTCTTCTCTGTGGTTGAAAGCTCTCATTACTGTTCAGATCTGATGTTTATTACCACTTCTGTCTGATGGCTGAATTACACTTTTATGAGTTTGTCCTTGGCATGAAGAGTCTCTATGATTTCAGTTGAAAAAATACAGGGTTAACCTATTATGGAATGCTACTGGAATACCACATTACCATTCAAAAGTTTTTTTTTTTTTTTAATAAATTAATATTTCTTTTCAGCAAGGACATTACATTGATCAAAATGACATGTATAATGTTACAAAAGATCCATTTGAAATAAATGCTGTATTTTGTGTTTTATGTTATGTTATATTATTAAATGCAGTAACTTTATATTCAAAGAATTTATGATATTTAAATATGTATATTAAAATAGAAAACAGTTATTTTTAATTGCAATAATATATTTCACATTATTTTTTACTTTATTTATTCAAAGAAATGCAACATTGCTGAGCATAAGAAACTTCTTTCAAAAACATAAATTTTACTTTAACGGTAATGTATGTAAATATAAGGGCTGTCAAGCGATTCAAATTGTTTAATTAATTACAAAATGTGGCGATTAATCTAATTAATCACACTTTAAATCTGGCTCAAAAATGACCCATAAAAGATAATTTAAAGTCATTATTTTTTAAATTAGAAAAGATTTAAATAGACTACAAAAAGTAGCTTTAGAATCTTTATTTACATAACATAGAATTTATTACACAAACTTTTAGGCTTCAACTGCCATAAGGGTGAGTAAATGAAGACAGCATTTTCATTTTTGGGTGAACTATACATTTAAATGGGATTTTTTATTAATATGGAAAAAATAATTATTTTTTTATGAAATGATACTCTAAATAAGAAACTAAAACTACCAATAGGTGGCAGTAAATGTCTAATTGAGTCGTTCATTTGTTGATTCATTCATTCAAATGGCCGATTAATTCTGGAATTAAGTAAATGGCTCTCTTTATGAACAGGCCATTGAATCACTGGTTCACCCGATTGACAAAAAAACTGAACCAATAAAGGATCTTTAGTTATAGCAAACACTAAAACTGGAAATAGTCACAGAAATAGCCTAGAGCATGTGCTGAGTGTGTGTTGGTCAGGGAAATCATAGGTCAGTTGTACAGCCGAGATTGACCGACATACTTCCTGTGAACAGTAGTGAAGTAACTCATTGACCTCCAGTGACCTCTTACTGGATTCAATTACAATAGTAAAACTAACCTGGTAATGAAAGTGAATGACCTCAGCTGCCATCTATTGGTCAACTACTATCATGATGTTACATACGCAGAGAGCGTAGATAAATAATTCTCTAATCATCTAATAAAGATAATGGAAAGATATTATTTAAATGTGAAATACCTGGAATGCAGTCAAACTCCTCCAAAACTGTGCTCATAATAAAGATAATTGTAAACAAATGTTAAACATGTTTGAGGTAGAAGTAATTTGACAATTAAAACATTTTCTTCAAGTCAGCAAGGACAGAATAACCGATTTCTTGTCCTTATGTTTTAGTAGCAAGTGATTCAGTGTCAGATTTTAAATTTAGTAAAATTCCTTGTTATAAAAAGTGGAAAAAGAGAATGTTGGCTTAACAAAATGTGGGGAAAAAGATATTTGGAATAAAACATTCTAATTACAAATAATTATATATTTGTCTTCAGCCAGGTCTATTCTAGGCTTATAAGACTTTCTGGGACACAATGAATAAGACTTCCTGGAAAAGAGTGTTCCAGTTGCTGGTTTCCAATAAATCAAGGTTCAGCTCCACTGAGAGAAAGACAGAAAGAGGTAGAAGAAAACGTTTCACAGTTATCAGTCAGGTTTGGACTGGAGTGCTAAAGACGTAAGTAATACAAAAGATTGGCAATCTCATTCTATACCTGAGGTAACTTTTCAAAACTCGCAACCAAATTTAGACAGCCAGTATAGTACAGAATGTGCTGCATGAAAGGAAACTAGTTTTCTGTTAGGTCACTGATGCACGTGTGGAAAGAGTTATTCTTTGCTGTCAATCACTAATGTTGGTACTGGTTGTCAAAAATTGTCAAAATAGGGGTATTGTGCCACCAGAGACAGAGACAACAAGGTAGTGATCTGTCAGTTAACAAGGTAGTGATCTGTCAGTTACCAATGTCCATTCATTCCCTAACATCCCTTTAAGGAGGACATGAATGTGAGCAAGTGATAATTGAATGAAGAACGCAAGTGCAACATGCTCCTGGATCAACATTCCAATCAACCAATCAGATTTGATGGACAGTTTATGTCACAAACATAATTGAACACCAGTGGAATTCAGTCAATGACTGGCCGTCCGATACTGATGTCCATGAATAGAACAGGGAGTGTGGCGCAGCGCTGAGCCTCCTAAAACCAGGGACCATTACAGTCCAAGACATTTACAGACTTCAGGGTTTATGCTCCTTGAAATATAACACTAACATGCATTTCTCCAGCCAAGAATTTAAGGACAGTGTGACTTTCACAGAGAGAGAGAGAGAGAGAGAGAGAGAGAGAGAGATGGTATAAATCACAATAGCTGAGGAAATGTTTCAGTGAAAATACTACGACAAAAATCTTGGTGATTTAAAATACATTTTGACATGTCTCAGATGATCAATGATTGATAGGCTTCACCTGTGATGTATTACTAATAATAAGTAAATATGATCACATGCGAGTGGATCCTCAAATGGGGCAGCCACAGATTTTGGTCTATAAATATCAAAAGCATTTAGGACACTGATCAGGCTGGAAGCCCAGTCTTTGACTATATATTTTAAAGGGGGATTTCAAAAATAAACAACTGAATATAAATAACATGACCCATGATTTTACAAAAGAAAGAATTTAAAATCTATATAGAAATGAATGCAATACTGTTTTATATTTAATAATCCAGACAGTGTGGGAAAAAGCACTTTTCCCACATTTCATTTTTATTGTGACTGTACACACAAAAAAAGAAACTTAACAGATTATAATGATGTATAACACTTGCCTGAATGATAAAAAAACCGAGTTATTTGACCGATCACGCCGGCGCGGCCGCCGACTCGAGGGGGTTAAACCAGTGTTGTTGCTGTTGTTAACTAAAACATTGCTTACGTTAAATACAATAAACCTTAAATAAAATTAAATATTAGATGAGAAAATAAACCCCCCCCCAAAAAAACTAAAAGAAAATGACAAAATGTTGCCTTGTTACTTAAGATAAGTTAAAATACTAAAAGTAATAAAACTAAAATCTAATAAAAATAAATAATATTACTAAAACTTACACTAGAAATAAAATGAAAGCTGAAATGAATAAAAAAAACTGATTTAATATAGTATACAAATATAACATTACACAGCTATGACATGAACAAGAAGCAAATTTACAACAAAATACACCGTAAGACGTTCTACATGAATGTCACCGCATTTCAAAGCAGCTGGATTTGATTGACAAGACTATGTGCTTTAACGTGCTCTTAATAAATCACATTAATAATTGGTGCATAACGTTCACTTGCAAAATGACTGGACTAAATGCACAAATAAACAAAGATTTGTTGGTAATGACTGGCAGGGTTACATCGCAAAATAAAACAAATGTCGTCAGATTGGGCTAAAATGTGTTTTCTTGTGCCATCAACATAACAAGAAGAAACTTCTTAAGCCAAAGACATTTCTTAATATCACTTTGATGATGCCTTAAAAAATTCTGGTGATTATCCATTCTGCTCTAAGAACTCAATTTATATAACTTAAATTATATATTTTGCTTAGGTAATGAAGTTAGAAAAAGTGTGTATAGGCAAAGGCCATAAAAGACAGGTAAAAAATACCACATGCCAGCTGTTTCTTTGCTGCTTCAACAGCCAAGTATTATTCAAGACAGTATAGACAAGCCCCCTCTCCAACCTCAAAACCCTGAGGAGAACAAGCCTGTGTGGAAAACTTGAATAATGAACATGACAATGAGCAGACTCAATGATGCAATGTGAGAACTATTTTTGCTGTTACATGCAAAACGTCTACTTACGAAATACCTAAGGGCTGAATGGACAAAACATTTGATTATAAGTAAGTATTATGTTCAGAAAAACAAAGTGCACAAAATTAGTGGTGCCAGATACATTATGGTATTGAATAAAAGCATCACATTCATGCGTTATGACAGTCAGCCAAGTTTAAACCGCTATGCTCCTCTTATCTCAGGCCTGATGTCAATGGCATTTGCAAGGTCACTTAACCTCCTTAAGAGCAAAACTATTCATTAAGGGCTGCTTTATTAAAGGTTCACTCAGTATTTTTTTTATATAATAAATAATAATTTATTTTTAAAAAATGCAGTAAAAATAAGATTAAGTGATTTAGCACTTGCTAGCATGAAGAGCAAATATAGACTGCAGAGATCGATTAAGACTAAAACTCTCTTTGATACAAAAACATACCCTGTGTGAGTTCTTGATTTTAATGTTGATACATTTATTATACGAGCAACAATGGCATTTTTTCAAATATCCCCAAAATTCCAAAAGATTTTTTATGACAAATGACATTGACTTTATACAACAGTTCAACAAGCAACAGGGTAATATTAAGTAAAGTACATTTTAAAGGGGTCATGAACTGCGTTTAAAAAAAAAGGTTTTATGTTTCCCGGGGTGCACTTATAATGTTTGAATGCTTTTAATATCAAAAATTGTCATAATTTATAAATAAAAGAAATTTTTCCTACCCTCATTTTAGCCCTCTGCTCTGAACGCTCCGTTTTAAGGGGCGTGTCCGCTGGGAGACTTCAGTGTAAACACCCACTGCTGTGATTGGCTAACATTTGAAATAGTATTACTCTCTCTTTTAGCGTGTTTTTACTATTACAGCTCTCATGGTTAACTAATCGTGAAAAGTGTTGCATTACATTTAGATCTATGGTATTATATTTAGATCTATGGCATTATATTAAGATTGTGGCATGAATGGTTGCAGTGATGATCATAGTAGCCGATTACAGACATGCTGAGTGCATGAATACTTAGCCCCGCCCACAACATTTGAGCTCGGGCAGTTCAGTCTGGACTTGATCCATAGAGGAGTAATTATGCCCGAACAGAAACTGTTCGGACCAATGAAATTGTCAGGATGGGCTTTAGACAATGATGGACAGATGATAAACAGTAACGTAAGCATACACGTCACCAAAGAACGCTTGGGTTGAATTTGTTCTAATACTAAACGGAGAACTTGTTCGTATATGCATTCACCTTGATTATTTCTCTCAGAAATGATGATCGTGTTGGTAAGTACTCTGTGTATCCTTAAATTCTTTTTTTACAACACTGGCAAAGATCGTTTACACTCTTCTAACTTATTCCAGCGTGCATGCAGACAGGGTTGCCAAGTTTTTACAACAAAACCTGCCCAATTGCTACTCAAAATTAGCCAAAAACAAGCCCGATAGCTTTCCGGGGGGGTTCTCCGGAAAAAAAATGGCATCTGAGTAAAATATGTGTTATTTGGCAGGGCTGCCTGCTAAAATGCGCATTCCTGGGTCTGTATATCACATAATTGGGGTCGCTTCAACCCGCGGACTTGGCAACACAGTGCAGTTGAGTTCTGACATTTGACAACTAACGTTATGCATCGCTCTGTTGCTCTGATTGGTTGTAGGTCTATCCAATTGAGGTCTTTCCTTGTTCGGTTGAAACACGCCCCATAATCACAGCCCAACAGAGTAGTATCAGACTCAAATTCTGATTAGAATTGAGTATGACGACGTCAGGCTAACATGTTTATGCATGCAATAACACTTTACAATTAGGTTACATTTGTTAACATAAATTAAAATGTAACTAAAATAAATTTCACACAAAAATGAATAAAAAAATGTTTTTTTTTTTTTTTTAATCGTATACTCGCATGAGATGAAGACTTAAGTTATTTAATAAAATGGGTAATTTACAATTAACAGAAGATTATTTATAAACTAACCAATAATAAATGCTGTAAAAAATGGATAGTTCATGAAACCTAATTCATTAATTCATGGAATAATACTCTAATAATGTTCAATATTAAACAATAATTTATAGAAAATAACTTCCACACAAAAATTCTTTTAAAAGTCATATACACTCACATGAGATGAAGACTCGTAAGTATTCTAATAAAAGGGTTTTATTTTACAAGGAAGGGACCGCCTCATGGAGGCTGCCATGTTAAGATCACATGACCAGCTGAATACTACTTTGTTGTATCTTGGTAAACCCCAATCAAATCATTTAGTTTGCAGAGTAAATTATTAATGGCTGACAGTAGTATTTGCAGTGTTTATACAATAGCATTAAACTTTTGTTTGCGCATGATGCTGCATCCATAACAGTAGGTGTCAGTATAAAGCCTATGCACCTTTTATAAATTACATTTTTAAATACAGGCACCTTTTTTGAAAATGTTTATTGATAATCTACAATGCCTGCACAGTGATGGAGGGAACATCTAAATGTGCATATTTGTGGAAAATTGTATTTTGTGTTTGACACTTTGTAGCCACAGTGAAGTGGTTTTCGGGGCCTTTAATTACATGGGCTGTCTGCATTCATAGCCGGTTATGGAAAAAAAAAAGCATGTCTTCAAGCAAACAGCTTGAAGGGTGTTGAGACTGCGGCCTGGCCAGTAGCAGAGAAACATTCCAGAGGTGTGAGTTCACATGTGATAGTGGGGCTGCAGGGTGCTATGCGGCGGCTATCTCAAGGGATATGGTTTTCCCATCAGGGGTTTTCCAGAGTGCATGAACAACTGGGGTGACTGAGAAAGGAAGTGTTAACACCTGCCATCCGGAACTCAAAAACATTAGATCACAGAGGGACGAGTAAGAAATACAAGATTGATTAATGCATTTGATGATGTGCGGTTAACTTTTATGTTTTATTTAGAGCATCTGTATATGTTCGCATCAGGATTCACAGCCAATGAATCCCAAAACACTTTTCATGAGCTGCACAGCCAAGTATGGTGCTATTACGGATTCAGAACACAGTGTAAAACTGGGAGCAGCCAAAAGAATATTTCAAACAAACACACGTTACTGTTACTCAAGGTGAATGCGCGGAGATAAAGAATAGGTTTGGCACTCGCAGGCGGCTTTAGAGCCAGGAAAATACTTTTGTATCTTCTGAACAATCTGCTCACACAAGTGTAACATGTACACAGACAGTGATGACAACCTCAGACAATTATACGGTCTACTACTACCTGAAACACAATCTGCAAAGGCAGAATAATGCTACCTAGAGCAGACTTAGCTTAAAATGCCTCTCACCAGCAAACTAACTCATCATGCTGGCATGTCTAGAGATTTCAATACAGAGTTTATGGAAATTGCCACGCAGGCTGGAAAGCTTTATATATTGCATAATGAGATAAAAGAGCCTATTGTGCTGTGACTCAAGGAGTGTCCATGAAACAGCCAGAGACACTGGAAAAACACTAGTGTGCGAACAAATATGCACTTAGCAACTTAGAACACATAACAAACTCACAAACACAGACATACACCTACACACACACACACACACACACACACACACACAGCAAAAACAATTTATGGAAGTTATAAGCGAGTCGTACGCAAGTCCCGCTGTTAGGGCCTTTGATGTGGCGAAGACAGTAATACTCAACATGAGCCCGCTGTCACACAATTCCTCTGAGATCACTTAGGATGAATTTCAGAGTTTCAACGCTGTCAGTTTTGTTCACGGGGATGAAATACAGCTAAAGCACATTTAATCTCCCATTTTAAACACATGGCCCTGCATAAAATGTTGAATTAAGGCAACTTTATTCTGCATGTTTGGTTGGATTTAGAGCTAAACAAAAATATCATTATCATGAGTTCAAACATGGACTCAATAGATTGTTCCTACAATGCAAAAACAACATTATGCAACTAGGTTTCAATATATCTCCTTTAAGTCGTTCGTGATGTCACATTTGCAGGACATTAAAAATTCTATTTTAAATAAATGCTGTTCTATTGAACTTTCTATTCATCAAAAAAACCTGAAAATGTATCACAGTTTCCACAAAAATATTAAATTACGTTTGTCTGGCTATCACCAGACAAAGCTCAATTTAAGATTGAACATTGGTCTGGGGAGTCTGCTATGTATTTTCTACTGCACAAGACGCATGATAAACGAGCATAATTCAAATGACTCTGTACGCAATTGGATAGTCCTTCAACCAATCAGACCACAAGAGGCGTGATAAACGGGCAACGGCCCATCGCTTCTCTATCCGTCATCGTGTTAAACCCGCCAATAGTGCGCCAGGTGGATAAGCCAGTCTGTGATTGGTTCCCGCAAAAGTGTAACAGAAGCAGTAGAAATGAATGTACAGGTTTCCAGACTGAGTTGCAGGGCGAAATCAAATCGCCGGCAAATCAGGCTGAGTTTACCCAGTCTAAAGTTACATATGACAGCGCTATCGGTATAAAGTAATAATGCTGACAATGTACATTTGCCATCACAGAAATAAATTACATTTAAAAATACACTGCCCGGACAAAAATAAAAAGTCGCTGGTTGGATTTAAATAGGCAAATGCTTAAGAATCTATGATTGGATCATTATCGCAGTAATGATTATGTTTTTGGCAACAGTTCTTCTAACCCTAATTGATGGAGTGTGTAGCTTTCATTTGCTGTCAAAACTTCTAAAGGGCCCCAAAACAGCTCAGACTCCTAGGGGTTAAACAACCGTGTAGGAAGACACATCATGGCCATATTCCAGGATGACAATGTCAAGATTCACCAGACTCAAATTGTGAAAGAATGTTTGGGAGGGAGCATGAAGAATCATTTTCACACATGAATTGACACCTCTAGCACATCCCAAAGACTTTCAATGAATTGGTCTGGACTCCGAGTAGACATTACAGAGTGCTTGACCCAATAATGTATGCACCTCTTGATGGAAATAACATCACAACATTTATTTCCATACATTTTTGGTCAAGATCATGCTCCCTCCCAACCATTCTTTCACACTGGAATATGGCCATGATGTGCCTTCTTACAAGGTTGTTTAAGAAATGAAAGCTACAAACTCCATCAATTAGGGTTAGAAGAACTGTTGCCAAACATATAACATGCTAGAAACATTATAGTCACTGCAATAATGATCCAATCACTGACTTTTAAGCATTTGCCTATTTAAATGCAAACAGCGACTTTTTTTCTCTTTCTTTGTCTGAGCAGTGTATATTAAAATAAAACACCAACAGTGGCACAACCAATGATGTGAGTTTGGTACGTGGCCATCTATAAGACTGACCAATGGCAACGGTGGGCAGAGTGGTTAGGAAACCTGTTTGAAAGCATTCAGAATATCAATAACTGTGCAATGCTACTCAACTGCTGTCAAGGCAGTGATACTTCATTCCCTCAATAAAAGAAATGAGGTAAAGCGATAGCAGCACGGATCTGCAGGGAGCAAAGGAACAGAGGAGCCCTGAGGATGTGGTCAGGCTACTGTTCAAAGAAGATGCAGATGTCTAGCCAAACAATGAGCTCATGAGTTTCTGCGGGGACCACAGTGGAGGGCTGGGGTGTACTTTCCATTCCTCTGCTCTTCCAGGCGCTCTCAGATCCTTGTCTCTGAGGTGGCTCATTACAGGCCTTGCGTGTAGCGCGGGGGTGAGTGTCAAAGCCGCTGAAGAGAAAACCTCCACCCTCCTTTCTGATTAATGTCAAGAGCTTTTGCTGCACTCATCAGGATCACACGGCTGAGGTGAACTTTCTTCCTTTTGTATTAAATGAGCTTTTTGCTCTCATGCACCAGACAAAACTTGTCTGACGTACATCAAACATTAAAAGATGAATGGGATCCTTAGAGCTGTGAGATGTCCTGATAAGAGTACAGCTTCTCTGATGAATATAATGCTAATAATATATTCAATTAAGAAATGATGTAGTCAAATGTGCAAGATTGGATCAAATATAAATATAGTGTTGGAAGGAAGAAAGGGCTAAATAAAGGTAGTTTAGATTAGTTAGGTAGTTTAGTAGTTTAGCAAGACTTCATATATTGTAGAGGAGCAAATTGTGGCCTGTTAAAATATTTTTTTTAAATGTCTCTGTGTTTTATGTCTAGGCTATATAATGGAAAAACAGAGTAGTCCAGTGCTGTTTTGGACCCCGTCTTCTTTTGTGCTCCACATAATAAAAGAGAAACATACAGGTTTAGAATTACATGAGGGTGATTAAATGATGCCAAAATTTCCACTTTCAGGTGAACTATCTCTTTAAGAAGCTTGGGTAATTTTTTTAAACACATCCCACAAAATTGTCCCAATGTTTGCCCAGTTAGACAACAGCATATTGTGTTCAAATCAAGTTATTTAAAAAACCTCATGTACAGTGGAAAATGGAAAAGCCCCATTATTTTGTGACCCCCCACAACTGGCAGCAGAAGCTAGCTGTGGTTGATTGAGGCCCTTCTTTTAATCTGCAAGGTATTACCGTACTTGCTGAACATGGGAAATAATAACAAATGATGAGTCCCTCACACTGAGGCACTGGGTACAGTATGTGCTTTGCTTGGAACCTCATCTCACCACACCACCGACTCTCTGAGGTTTCCAACTCCTGGATTTTTCCGTAGAGCTCAGGGTTGTAATACTGAGCTATTGTTTATCTAGTATCAATAGATGGAAGGGGTGGAAAAAGAGAATGGAGAGTTGTCTTAAGGGACGTGGAAGCTACCTCGCTTCCAAAATCAGCATGCAAAAAAATAAAAAAATTCACAAAACTTCATTTTTAAAATGCACATATGATTCGATTCTGTTATAAATTCCATGAATCTAATCCTATGTTAAAAATAAGGGAGAAATCTGGATTTATAAAGGAAGAAAAATCACATGAAAACATGCTTACAAACTGAAAAGCAAATATGTGAATGCTAAACAAGTGTGCACTGAATGGATAAGAATTCAATTAATAAAGAAGTCTGTTTTTGGCCATGTCAAAACAATAAAAAAGGCAGAACTTGTGATTATGTATGATTTAAAATGCCTTAATTGAAAATCTGTTTAAGAACAATATACACTGATCAGGCATAACATTGAGTTGGTCCCTATTTTGCTGCCAAAACAGCCCTGACCCGTCGAGGCATGGACTCCACTAGACTCCTGAAGGGGTGCTGTGGTATCTGGCACCAAGATGGTAGCAGCAGATCATTTAAGTCCTGTAAGTTACGAGGTGGGGCCTCCATTGATTGGACTTGTTTATTCAGCCCATCCTACAGATGCTCAATTGGATTGAGATCTGGGGAATTTGGAGGCCAGGTCAACACCTCAAACTCGTTGTGCTCCTCAAACCATTCCAATTTTGCTTTGTGGCAGGGGGCATTATCCAGCTGAAAGAGGCCACAGCCACCAGGGAATACCATTTCCATGAAAGGGTGTACATGGTCTGCAACAATGCTTAGGTAGGTGGTACTTGTCAAATTAACATCCACATGGATGGCAGGACCCAAGGTTTCCCAGCAGAACATTGCCCAAAGCTTCAGGTAAGCGACGCACACGCACCCGGCCGTTCATGTGATCTAAAAGAAAATGTGATTCATTAGACCAGGCCACCTCCTTCTATTGCTCCGAGGTCTAGTTCTGATGCTCACGTGGCCACTGTTGGTGCTTTCGGCGGTGGACAGGGGTCAGTATGGGCACCCTGACTAGTCGACGGCTATGCAGCCTCATATGCGACAGAACCAACATTAACATCTTGAGCAATTTGAGCTACAGTAGCTCGTCTGTTTGATCAGACCACACAGCCAGCCTTCGCTCCCCACGTGCATCAATGAGCCATGGCCACCTATGACCCTGTTGCAGGTTCACCACTTTTCCTTCTTGGGACCACTTTTGATAGATACTGACCACTGCAGACCGGGAACATCCCACAAGAGCTGCAGTTTTAGAGATGCTCTCTGACCCAGTTGTCTAGCCATCACAATTTGGCCTTGTTAAACTTGCTCAAATCATTACGCTTGTCCATTTTTCCTGCTTCTAACACATCAACTTTGAGGACAAAATGTTCACTTGCTGTCTAATATATCCCACCTACTAACAGGTGCCATGATGAAGAGATAATCAGTCTATATCGGTTCATAAGAAAGTAACCCTGAGACCTACAGCACAAGATTATAGGAAGTTATAATATGTCAAGCTTACATTTTTGGACAAAGGAAGAGAAAAATTATTTACAACTCTAAAAGAAGTGAACATAAATCAATATACAGACACGAAAGCACTGCAACAAGTCTTACATTTAAAAGTGCTACTGCCTACATTTTCATCCTTCAAAGCTATTGCTGAATGAAAATAACATATTTTAGTATATTCAGAATATGTTTTTCCAATTAAACTAAAAGAGAACTACTGAAATAAATCATGCATTACAAGAATGTGGTTGGTGTATAGACTGAAAATGTTTTTACAATGAAAATTATACTTTAAGGCGGTTAAAGCTGTCATAACTCTGAGCTATTGAGTTTTTGTATTTTTATACTTATGTCAAACAAATATCTGGATATTATACAGAACATGATGGGTTTATTAATTTAAAAACTGTATATCTGAAATCTGAGTGAATGTGACGCTTTATATTTTGCCAGCGAGTGGAAATACCTCTGGATTTCTCTCTTCTGTAAGAGAATTCCACATTTCCCCCCTGATGGAAGAATTAATGACAAGAACTGATTCATTACACTCATAAAATGTACAAGGCTGGTGACAAAGGGAGCAGTTTACACCTACACGTTCAGAAAAATAAGGAACTTTTTGGAAAGCCACCCAAAGCATAAAACCCCAAAAAGTTTAACATGGAAATAAAGTTAAGAGTTAGAGGTCACAGGGTCATGATTTGCTTCCTTTTCCATCCGTCTCTGTGGTTGAAAACACCTCTCTGGTTTTCTCATTCAAAACAGGAGCCCTGCACATTAGTCATTTTAAGTGCAGTTTTTGTAATGGGTATCAAAATGATTTATATGCTTATATGAAACAATTACAGAGAGACATTTATGAATGGAGTCAAAACAGCAACTCAAGTCTTAATATTTTAGCATTCTTTTAAATCAACTCTGCATTGAAACTGAAAGCGACTACGTTTTGGCTATATGCCTCTATAATGCCAGATCAGGGGGTTTATTTTCTTCTAAGCTCATTTAGATCAGAAATAAAAAGCCAAACAAATTAATTAGAAGAAAAAGACTGCACAGCAGGAGACTCAAGCTGCTCTTGAAAATGAAGTACCTTGAACAAAAGTGTCTTATTCAGCTATTAATGCCCCAATTATCCAGTTCTGTATAAGCATGGAAATCATCTAAAAAGGGGGTTAGAAACAGAAGAGCTGAACAAAACAGAAAGAGAACAGAAGGTGAATGGAGTATCTTGCCCCAAGGCAGAGTCTTCAGCCAAGAGCCCTGAAGATGGAGAACAGTCCCTTTCTGTGTGTGCGGGGCTACACTGGTCCAAAACAAACAAGAACTCTCTTTCAAGTGTAGTGATCACATACTGAGCACCTCGCTCCTATCACCTCAGCCACCCCTCCTCCTCAGAGAGGAGGTCTCACCCCTGCCGCTTCACCCTGCTCTCGCCGACACAAAGGTCTTGAGTAATGTCAACGAAACTTCAGTACAGTCGAGCTAATGGCGCATATATGAACACATGCTACAACTCAATAGTAAATAATTTGAGGCCCAAAGCCCTCAAAGGCAGAGGTCTTTCATTCCCTTGATGTCAAAATTAAGATGGGAAGTTCATAAACTACTATCAAGTCAGAAAAGGTGATTTCAAACATTCTATCCGATAAATAATGTGGTTAAAGGCCCACTGAAGTGCATTGAAATGCGCAGTGTTTCTCAATAGCTGTGTCTCATTTCATTTAATTTCGAAGGTTTTAACTGTGCCAGTGAAGGATGCGGTATACAGAGTGTCCTCAATCAGAATTTAACGAGACGTCCTTCGTAGGACACACAGGCAGGATGTATCACGTTGCTATGCCAACACGTTCACAGCGTCGTTGCGCTCTCACGCCAGTTATATGAATGAAAATCATTTATAACTTGAAAATGACTACGAAATGTTTCTTGCCTTGACAGCAAAGTACTGTTCTAAACGTTTAAAAATCACTAAACACTTGTCATCCTGCTTGCCACAACTATCTGTTTGAGGTACAGCTTAAAAAACAAAAACAAGCTTGAAACTACTTACATTTAAAAGCCACATCTTCACTTGCATGTATATCTGCCGGCGCCGTCATTTTTTCAAATAATATTAAAAAAAATATGACGTTGTTAATGGCGACGCAAATAATTGTGCGTTATCTGCAGCAGCGAAGGATACACCCCATGCACCCTCCGGATTCCTGTGAAAGAAGGGCGCATTTGAAGGGCCCATTCGGAGTGTCCTACTTACTTTACTGAAATGAGACGCATGCAGCCTTCGAATGCAACCTCGGGAGGACGCAGCCTTCGAAATGAGACACAGCTAGAGTGTTGGCGTAATTTCCACTGAAACAGGAAGACAGCAGCTTGAGCAGCTCCTCACCTTTTTTTAATTAGCCAATAGCGTTTCGCTTATATAACAGCTCGGCCAGAGCCGTTGTGCAAAGCCGCATTTGACATCTTATTACAGCCACAGTCAAATAGATTCCCCTTTAGATTTAATCGGAAACGTGCTAAAGCTAAGGGTGTGTAGTTTGAAAAAGTGTAGTTTGTGTAGATATCGTAGGCCTATTGAAATATTTGTTGGTGCATAATGTTATCTCTTCCACTCAGTGCGGTTTCTAATGCAGAGTCTTTCTAATCGTTTTTCCTCCTAATCTCCTCCAGATCGCTTTAAAATATAGCATTCTGTGTAGCATTCAAATGGGTCCGATACATTATGTACTCTGCGCTAACTCACAGAATTTAAACTCTGTGCTATTGTGTCTCTGGACCAGAGCAGACTGTGTGTGCTCTGCGGCGGTTCATGTGACATTAACGCAAAACCAGACTTAATTTGCCCCAATGGAAAGTATATTTACACTGTTTAAATAATTCCCTATCCCCATATATAGGGCACTATGCACTATTCACCATGTAGAAAATCGTAATAGTGTGAACAAATGACTGTTTTCAGCCGCAGCTTCAGTGTTTTAAGTGCAGGGGGCGGGACACTTCAGATTCTAGAGAGCATTTGATGGGACAGGAAATCTGATGGGAAGCTTAAGTGCAGTGATGTCATCAAAATCATTGATCCATATTGGCGGAAGTGAGAGACTGCAGGTGTTGAACGTTCTAAATGCAAATTTTATTTTATTTTGGAGCACATTGACTTATAACCTTAAGGCTAACATATTCATACAAAAAGCATGTTTAAATTAAAGCAATTTTAAGCAATTTGTTTATTTGGAGGCATGATTATGCCTTTAGAAAGGTAATCGTTTTACAGTTTAACATTACAAAGTGAACACAACAGAAGTAGCTAAAAATATTTCCTTCCTTATTGTGACACACATCAGAGTAAAACGGATTACTGAAAACTCAATAACATGCATTTAAATTTTCATTTCATGTCGACTTTAAAGATAGTAATTATTTTTTTGTCCCCTACAAACATAATACATGTTGAGACTTTATTATGAAGGATGGGTGACGTCTTTAACGACATTTATGGAAAGTAACTGGGTTGATATATGGCTCACATAAAAAATAAAAAAATCATTATGTCATGTAAAAATGTATGATGTAGAGAGAGAAAAAAGACTAAATGCTTTTATTTCTATTTGTTTTCATTAAAGGGGCAGTTCACCCAGTCATCTAATCACCCTCATGCCATTTCAAATGACCACTAAGAAAAATCTCAGTTTCTAATTACTGTATTCATTTTAGTGGCTTTATATGGGATATGTTTTTGAATCTGGATTTGTGTTTGTTCCAGAGGTTTGTAATTCTCTATCGCTTTCCCATGGACTTCTCCTGCAGACAGGATATTATCTCACACTGATCTTTGGCCTGACTGGAAATCAGAACAACAGGCAAAGCTCAGGCTGACATATTCAAGCTGCATCAATGAAGAACAAATGAACAAGGGACACATTGCAAATGTTTCACTGCATCTCGCTTACTCGTAGTATCTGTTGAAAACTAAAGAGCTGATGTCATCTACTATGGCACCAGACTTCAGTTATTAAATGTTTCTTTAACATAACAATATTCCATAAAAACCATCCATGTAATTGACTTAATGTGGTCCCATAATGTGGTTAAATGTGTGGTCCGTCTGTGTTGGGACAAGGCACTTGCCCCCCTATTGCAATAGTGGTTTGTTGTGTTCATATACAGAAAAAAACGTTCCTATTCTCAGACAGAAATAAGTCATCCACTCAGCAGGAGAATGACATGTACCACGCTGTTTCTCATTGCACATGTTGCTCACATTTCACAGGATCTGGGCTTTAGCATGACAGGATGAAACTCTGTTAAGCAGCAAATTATTTTGCTGATGACTGGCATGTACCCGACTGGCAAAATTTCAACTTTAGATCTTTTTAACAAAATTAGATTTTGAAAAACCCTGTGTAATCAAAATGTCCCAACTAAACTGGCTACCATTTCAATAGGAAATTAATATTAAAGGTAGCCTGACGTCGTCATATTCAATTCTAGTCAGATACTGCTCCATTGGGCTGTGATTATGGGGCGTGTGTGAACCGAACCAGGAAAGACTTCAATTGGATAGACCTACAGCCAATCAGAGCAACGCAGCGACGCATAATGTTAGTTATCAACAGAACTCAACTGCATGCACGCTGGATGAAGTAGAATAAGAAGATGAGTGTAAACGATCTTTGCCGGTGTTGTAAAAAAGAATTGGATCAAAACAGGGCAAATACATTAAAGATAATTAGCAAATACTACTATATGTCGAAGTGGAAACTGTCAAAACGGCAAATCCCTCAGAAAAAAACACATGCATCATTTTCAATGTCAACAGTAAGAATAAGCCAATTTAAAGGGATAGTTCACCCAAAAATGAAAATTAGCCCATAATTTACTCAACCCTCAAGTCATCCTAGGTGTATATGAAATTCTTCTTTCAGACGAATAAAATTGGAGTTATATCACAAAATTCCAGGCTAATCCAAGCATTTGAATTGCAGTAATAGTTGCTCTGTTTTTGAGGTCCATAAAAAGTCATCAAATAACATGCTCCACGCTGTTCTGGGGTGTTAATAAAGGCCTTCTGAAGTGAATCGATGCGTTTGTGTAAGAAAAATATCCATATTTGAACTTTATAAAGTAAACTTTTGGCCGACCGTTACTGTTTATCATCTGTCCAAGTGTCCATCATCGTATAAAGCCCGCCCTGACAATTTCATTGGTCCGAACAGCTTCTGTTCGGGCTTAGTTGCTCCACAACGGATCAATTCCAGACCGAATTTCCCGAACTCAAATGTTGTGGGCGGGGCTACATTTGGCTGGCATCCAGGCTATATTAACGACTGGCATCCAGGCTATATTAAATGCGCAAAAAGGAAAATTCTGTATCATTTACTTACCCTCATGTTGTTCCAAATCCATAAAACTTTAGTTAATCTCAAACAATGATCAGCGAACATACATATATTCCCGGTTATACAGAAAAGCTAGTCCCAGACTAAAATGCATGCTTGAGCGGTTTTAACTGAAAGATATTTGCACAGAAATATCTTAAAATATGTCAATGCCACTGTTTTGTTTTAAAATGCACACCAGTAATGTTTTTTTTTTTTCTAAGACACGTTTATAAAAGCTACTTAAATGTCCTAATTGAAGGTCTAAACCCGGCTTAGACTAAGCCTGTTCTGTGACACTGGGCCTTGGCATTCAAATTTGGTCATGGAAGCTCAAGCATGCTTTCTTGATGCATTTGCTTCCAATTGCTTCCACAAGAACCAATGAGGTTTGTTATCCCGTGTCAAGAAAGTGGGGATGAGCTTCTGTTTATGTACGCTTATCAATGTTTATATGTGAATAAAAGTAAATTAAATTTATTCACCATTAAAGCGATCACATCTCTTCAGAAGACTGGAATTAAACTGCTTGATTCATACAGATTTATTTTATGATTCTTTGATGAACGCTTTGAACCGTGAATAGACAGAATTTTCATTTTTGGGTGAACTATCCCTAAATTTTCAAGGTCTAAAACAAATCAGCACATTTCAAAAGCATTTTTTTTGCTGTTGAATAAAACAAAATCCAACTCTTCTAAATATCTGGAGGTGCTGATAGTTGACGTTCACACACTAGCCTATAGAGGGTCTCTGACTAAGGATCACCTTCCCCCTACAGTTAACACAAGCAAACAAGGCAATATCTTAAGCATGACGTTCAGCATAACGTCGCCTGCCCTGCAGTGCTGTCCAGATCACTACTGCTCCGTTCCCGGCAGCAGCGAGCATTAAAACTAGCAGACCTGAACCCAAACAGGCATTAACAGAGCACACCTTGTTCTCAGCTGTGACTTAAAGAAAAAATGCTCCACCAGCTAGGCATCAACGCAAGTCATGCTTTACTACGGACATTAAGACAAACATGTCACTCACAATTTTTATAGACACTTCAAATTTAAGGGCCATGAAGCATAAATATTCATCTATTTTCCAAAGCTCTTCACTGAATGCAAAAGAAAACCATTTTTTTTCCATAGATTGAACGTCAATGGGGTTCAAAACTGCCTTTTTACTGTATGGACAAAAACACTTTTTGGACCTTTTTTATTATTATTTCTTTTGTTTCACAGAAAAAGAAGAATGTCATGTAGTTTTGGGATAACATAAGGGCGAGTAAATGATAAAAAAAATAACATTTTTTGGATGAATTATACTTTTAAATGTGCCCCTATTATGGCATTTGAAAGGTTCCTATTTTTGTTTTGGGAGTCCCAAACAACAGGTTTACATGCATGCAAGGTCAAAAAACATTTTCATTGTCTTATAATATGCATTTATTTTTACCTTATTTGCTCAACGACTCCCAAAGGATTCGCTCAACGATTCATTTTTCCAAACCCCTCCTTTGTGTGACGCTAATCTGCGGTGATTGGTCAAATGACCCAGTCAGTTGTGATTCGTATACATCTTGCAGCACATGTCCGAAATGGAACGCCTATCACCATTACTGGCTTACGGTTTGTCAAGTGTTGAATATTTTATACAGTGTATGAACCGACATGGCATAAATTTTGCCTTAACTAATTCGAGCCAGAGTCCGATGAGGAAATGTCTAGATTTGCTGATGAACCAGAAAGTCAATCGCAAACATGACTGGAGCAGGACCTTTCCAAATGGTAAGTGTCAATGTAGTTTATGACACTTCAGGCCGATTGAAAATGCATAATCGGAGTAAGAATGTCTGAGAATTGACATGCAGTAATCTGATTAATCTGGGTGTCTGTCGCCATTTGTTAGTTCAGTGTAACACGTCACAGAAAAATGTATTGCCGAATTTATATAGGTGCACATGTGGGAACTGTATCAAAATGCCAAGCGAGAATGAAAATGCAGGTAATATGCTAATGTTTCGTCTTGACGTCACAATGAAATGGCTCGGGATTCGTTCGAAAAATGATTTGTTTAATTGACTCAGAGAGTCGACTCTTACTTTTGAGAGACAATAACTTTATATAAGGTGCACTTTCAGATTTAAAACTTTGCAGGATGTTTTCATTCACTTAGAACCATGTTACACACTACATGAATGGTAATTTTCGAAAAATCCATAATAGGGGCACTTTAAGATTCAAATCAAACTTGCAATTCATTATTAAACATAATTATCAGAAATTACCATGAATCAAAGAAGGCAAATCCAGAACCACTTAAATAGCTCTCAATTTCACATTCTCCAGGTTTCTCAGGTTTTCAGCAAATTTTGTTAATGGATCAAGCACATTGTGTGAGGTTTCAATTTCACAACTTTCCACAAAAGGTCAAAAGGAAAGTATTTGATCGTCAAAAGGAAAATATCTTAAGATATTCTTTCATAGTTGATGCTTCCACTCCTCCTATGAAATAAATCTGATTTGGTTGTTATTGGCAGTTGAAAGTTATTTTGATTGGAAAAGGAAACTATGTAAAGTGCTTTGGCAGTGTTTCCCGATAACAGTCTAAAATGAAAACGGTTTATCTCGCACCTTCGATCTTCCTCAAAAGTTAAACTAGATGGTTTTTAACCACAAGCACAATGTTTATATTGAGTGACAGCACTGAGTGACAATCCCTAACAGATGGAATTTTTCCATACGTTCAGCTATAGTTCGTTGTAAAATGATGTCTTGGGAGAGAAAGCCTGAGGACGTATCCTTAGTCGGATAATTACTGGAAACATTGGCCTTCGCCTTTGAATTCCTCTCTGTTTATCCTACATTATCTCAGGAGTGGTTTTGCCCTCTTATATTTTAGCTCAGCGTGTCACTGGGGACTTAATGTAAGGCATCTGTTAAAAGCTTCACTATATTCTTCTTCCATAGATTCCTTCCTTGTGATGTATAGAGGACTGTCTTGTAAAAGAAAAATCCATATGGAAGCTGTAAGTCACAATTTTTACATGAAGTATATATAAAAAGACCATGAACATTAAAAGTTTTAAGGCTGATGTGTCAAGCATGCCATTTTTAGTATGAAATTGACAGCTGTGAGATGAAGACGCATCCCTACACGCCACAAAACAAAAAATTGCAAGTAAAAACTGAGATAATCAGCATTTAATGCAATTAAGTAGAGAACAATAACAGAATCCTTCATGTAAATATAGCAAACGGCCCTCAAACTGATGTGATTGATTCGAACGGTGGAAACTTCTGATCTTCTTCACAGATTTCTTTGACTTCTGAATGAATTCTAAAGTCTGGTATTCCTCTCAATTGCAAGTTTATGAGACTTAAAGAAGCCTGGGACGTGATGACAATTTCACAACAATTTTCACTCGCCAACTTTCTGACTCCCCGAGGCAATCACTAAGACATTATGAGGTAGACAATTTTATGGCCGCACAAGACTATATGTGGAAAGTCGATGTAAGATGGTTTTAAAAATTCATATCATTCTTTTTTTTTTCACCAATGCCTGAGCAATTTTTGTGGAGCAGAGTCTGTGGGGTAGCCGGCTAAAATAACTGTAAATCGTACCAGCCACATGTGGCTCGAGAAAAAAAAAAAAACATGTTAGGCACAGCAGGAAAATAAAACTTAGGAAATAAGGAAAACTCCTGCATACTTTGGGAAGGAAATTAATGATGGTGAAAGAGAGGCTTTATATGGGGGGACTGGAACATGCAAAACCATTTAAGTTTAACACTTTAAATGCATTTTTGTTAGAGATAAAAAATTTAGATCAGCAATTTGTGTCCAATTACCACTGAAGAGGCAACACAAACTCATTAGAAATGCCTTAGATAACCTAAAACAGGAAAAAATTCCTAGTCATCGGAAAGTGTCACTCAATGACTGCAGCTGTTTCTCCTACACAAACACACACATCATCATGGCACACTATAGCACCCAGACAAACCAACCCACTTTTCTATGAACTCAATGTCAGACGGCCAGGTGTGGAATCAATAGCCTGATCTCATTTTTTAAAACCAAAGCACATGTGGCCTCCTATGAGACTATGGAAAATGACTTGAGGTAGGGCTACTGTTACATGCGTGAACGTGTTGTTGTCAAGAAGAGTCCGTGTTCAAATATTACTCACAGGTGAGGCAGACAGCTCTGAGTCAGCTCAGAATGAAGCCAGGACTAATAAAAGAAGCAGCTATGGAGACATTTAGCTGCATGTGCAGAAATACCAGTCAAAACTTCCATCCAAAATAAACAGTTAAAATCTAATTTTCAGCTGCACGGTAGGTTACATTTAATTGGAAGCTTACGGCAAATGAGAAAAGGAAGTATGTCCTGACTGGCAAATTTCTGCTATTCCCCTCAATGCATAATTAGGGTTGTCAATCCCATCAACCAATATTAACAGCGATTAATACATTTTTTCCATCATCAATGCAATCATTTTAAGAAAATAAAACTAAAAATGCAATTATTAGCTTCAGCAATTTTACTCAAATGTCTGCAACAGCTCTGTTCACTCGTCTCACCATTACTCCAGTCTTCAGTGTCACATGAACCTTCAGAAATCCAACATACAGTAAAAACTGTTTAAAATAACTAAATATATATATATATATATTATATATATATATTATATATATATATATATATTATATATATATATATATATATATATATATATATATATATATATATATATATATATATATATATATATATATATATATATATATATATATATATATATATTTTATTGCGTCACATGATCCTTCAGAAATCATTCTAATATGTTGATTTGGTAATCAAAAAAAAAATTCTTATTGTGATTAATGTTCAAAATAGTTGTGGAAACTGGGATTATAATCTCATATATATATATATATATATATATATATATATATATATATATATATATATATATATATATATATATAGATCACTGTACCACTGTTCAGATTACATAAATATACTGCTCAAAGGTTTAGGATATCTATTGTAATATTACTATATATATATATATATATATATATATATATATATATATATATATATATATATATATATATATATATATATATATATATATATATATATATATATATATATATATATATATATATATATATATATATATATATATATATATATATATATATATATATATATATATATATATATATATATATATATATATATAACAGTATTTAAAATAGGCCAGATAAAAATATATATTTTTTTACTTATACAATAATAATAAAAACAAATTATTATTATTATTAAATTATAAAAGGGGTCATGAATAATAATAAGAATATCCTGTAAGTTTCAGAGCTGAAAACGTCCTTGTTAGTCAAAGAAAAGCTTTTATTGACACCAGGCCCAGCAAACGATCGATTTCAGAATATGCCACACCTTGACGTCATTGTGTGGTGAAACACCGCCTCAACAGAAAAAGAACAATGCGTGATTCTGTAGCCCCACCAAGCAACTAGTGAGCTGAACGGCATCGAATGTTTAAGAAATAAACATACCACATAAGCTTCGTTCGGATACCAATATTTTGAATGCATGGATGAACTTTATTTTTAATGAATATTCAGCTCATGTGGGAAAGACATTGCGCGTCTGTTCCTTCATTTCACCACGGATTTGTTTGTAAACAAGAGACTGGATTTGCAGACAGGATGAGATTACATGAATGTATGAAGCAACACACTAATGTGAGTAAAAAAAATTGTTTTATATGTGATAGTATTGCATTGTTACAGATCGTATTGATTAATGTGTACGTGTCTAACTGAACATACCTTAGCATGCTGTCAAAGGCTGGGGAATCCTTTATTAGTGGTGTTGTTGGTTCATTGCGATTTGGGATCAAACTCTGGCATGTATGGACCAGGGCTTGCAAAGCCCAACATCCTGGGGCTATGTGTTTTTCAGACGAGCTACCAAAATGTAAGCCCATGTCCGTTGTTCACTCTCTTGACTTGAAGGGTGCGTGCGTGTGTGTACGGCTCACGCTTATATTCACCGATCAGGCGGGCCAAGTAATACAAAAACAGCATTCCAATCAATCGCGGGTGGATGACAGATAAATCATTGTGTTTGTTTGATAAAGACATTTTGCGAGCCCTGTGGGGGATTCATTTCGGTTGCCGTTTCCCCACAAGCTTTCACTGACAGGGGAGCAGAAGCTCATTAAATATGCAAATTGTATCCAATCCTAGCCGTGGGCGTTTACTTACAAGTAGACATGTGCCGGTAAACGGTAATACGATATACCGCAATAATGAACATGCACAATATTGTTATGGTGGGCACTTCAAAATACCGTGAATAATTATTTATTACGAATTATTCAGATTTTTAGAATGCATTTTAAGAATACTTTACCCATCAACCGTTTAAAATGAAAAACTGATGTAAATAGACTGTGCATGAGCCGAGCACATGGCGGAATGAGGAGACTTGCTGAAGTGCACATTCATTCTTCGACAGCAGAGGGCGCTGACGGAACAGCAGAAATGCAGCCGTTTCCCCAGTAATCACATAACCTAATACATAATACTTAAAGACTTAAGGCTATTCATTTTCAAACTTGCATTTTATATTTTAATCTGGACTAAATTACATGCCCTAGATATTGTTTGAATATGTTCTGACTGTTGTTCAATCACACACTTTACAAGGCTCCAGTATTTAACATTAGTTCCTTCATTAACAAACTGACAATGAAAAATACTTCTAAAGCATGTATTAATCTTAGTTAAATGTACATTTCAGCATACCTATTGTTCTTTATAATTATTTTGCACTTTAATCTGTTTTAAATATTTGTTTACTTTATACATTTTTGTGTATTGCTTTATTGTTTTTAAATGTTTGGTTCTTTTGTTATAAGAAAGTGATTTAACCTGTTATAGTATGACAACACTTTTTTTGCAACTTATTTCAATATCGTGATAATACCGTATACCGTGATAAAAGCTTCAGCAATTAATCGCAACATGAAAATTTGATACCGGCACATGCCTACTTACAAGTCTTCAGTGCGGCACGCCCATTAAAACTGAGCGTTTCTTGAGAGAGCCTCAAAACCAGGGCAGAAAATAGCCTATTACTTATTCATTATGATGTTTTCGAATGTAAAAACCACGTGAACGTCATAAGTTGACCTCAAACAACAGTATACATTTTTTTTAAAAGCCAGTTCATGACCCCTTTAATATTTAATTGGTTGAGTTTCAATAATTATTCATAAAAAAGAGCAAATTAATTTTGATTAAATAAAATGTTTGTTAGTGATTAATTTATAAACAAAAAATTGTGCATGACATGCTGAATCTCTGACCAATATTTAGCAATGAAATGTAAAAATGTATGAAATTATTAATACAAATGATAATGTCAAATTCAATAATAAACGCGTTAATGTTAGCAATTTTTTTAAATAAAAATAAAATAATTTTAACTTTGACAGCCAAACTGCACATATACTGTATAGTATGATATAATAAATAAAAAGTATTGATATTATTTATTGGTTATAGAATATCTCTGTTGATATAATCAACACAAAGAACCAATATAATAATCTTTTCCACAAATTAGAGTAAACTTAATGGTCAATTTCTTGAAGTTGCTGACAAAAACTTTTTTCATGGGGGTGATGTCAGTTATTTCAGAGTGGAAAGGATGAGTAATCTGAGGCCTTGGGGTGAAGAGGTCATCTGAGGTCAACGCAGGCCCATCCATCATCAATGGAGACAGGAGAACACTTCAGCCTTGTTCTGACTAATGTTTACCCAGCAGAATCTGTGCGGTGGCCCTGCTTAAGAGGCTGACCTGGCTTGCATGTTCCTCACCTCTTTCATTCTTATGTGTGCAGAATGGCGCAAATTAGAAGTCAATGCTTTTATGGAAAAGGTTCCCCTTGAACAAATGCGCACAGTTCTTGTCGACCTCCGCTTGACAAGACTTCAATGGAATGAATGCATTTCTCAGAGCGTAAATACATGAAAGTTACGCCTACGTACACATCCCTCATGATTCTTGATTCTTGCAGCTGGGATGATGTCACAGATCATTTTCTTGGTTTAGTCCACCTCCGCTATAATTAGACTTTCACCCTGCAAGCCCTTTCTATCTTCACAGACACGCACAATCCAAGAAAAAAACTGTGCCATAAAACAATGAATTAACTATCATTTCCTCACAATCATTTGCAACCCCCCCAAAAAAACTCAACATTACTTAAACAATAATAGCAGGAACTGTTGCTCTGAGGAACTGTCCATGACCTCAGATGCTCACTTTTTCCATGCCTGGAAAACTTGTGCGCATGGGCCTTCATGCATGATCACAGCAGATCAAAGATCCTTCATTAATCGGAGGTCAATTCAGGATTGAAATGTTTTTGTACCCGTCACGTCACACTGGTTTTACCATAAACTTTTGAACCCTTTCAACGTTTTACAGACAAAATATCTAAAGTTTCAATATAATAATTGAACACGTTCTGCACATATATTCTATATACCAGTCAAAAGTTTGGGGTTGATACATTTTTTTTAAGTCTCTTATGATCATCTTTAGTTGATCAAAATATACAGGAAAAACATATTTGGAAATAGTTTTACAATTTAAAAGAATGTATATTTTAATTAAAATATCTTTTGAGGTCTCTTTTAACGTCTTTCCTGTGAAGAAAAAAAGTCTTCAGTCTCACATGATCCTTTAGAATTAAAACTTTTTAGAATTTTTTTAGAATTAAAAAAACAGTAATACTGTGAAATATTATTACAATTTAAAAGAACTTTATGTTTTAATGTGTCACATGATCCTTCAGAAATCATTCTAATACGCTGATTTGGTGATCAAAAACGTTTTGTGATACAAAAATTATATGGTGCAAACCTTTAAACAGTATATTTATGTAAACTGTGGTACAGTGATTAAAATGTAAAAAAAAATAGGCCAGAAGTGAATACTAACAATAAAATAAAAGTGCCTTTAAGACATTATATGTCCAAATCAGGGATTTTCTTCTTTTTTTTTCTTCTGTAATTAATTTTTGGGGGGATTTTTATACATTTATTTTGTGGTAACACTTTACAATAAGGTCTCTTTTGTTAACATTAATTCATGTATTAACAAACATAAACTTACAATGAGCAATACACAGCTTTCCTGTAGCTCAAACAACGGAGTGTGGCGCTAGCAATGCCAACTCGCCAAGGTCATGGGTTCGATTCCCAGGGAAAGCAAGAACTGACTATATGTAAATGTGTACCCTGGATGCAATGTAAGTCGCTTTGGATAAAAGCGCCTGTCAAATGCATACATGTAAATGTAAATGTAAATACACTTGTTACAGTGTTTACTCATCTTTGTTAATGTTAGTTAATAAAAATACAGTCATTCATTGTAAGTTCACAGTGCATTAACTAATGTAAACAAATACAAATTTTGATTTTAATAATGCATTAGTAAATGATGAAATTAACATAAACAAAGATTAACAAATGTTGTAGAAGTATTGTTTATTCTTAGTTCATGATAACTGAAGTAGTTTACTAATGTTAACAAATGAAAAGAGTTGTTTTTCTTTTTTTCTTTTTTAAAGAGAAAGAAATTCTGTACTTTTTAGGTCACTAATTAAACGTAAGCAAATCAGTGACCATGTGAACTCTTGTGCTTCAATAGGATAATCTGACCTTTTATGCACAAAGATGCTCTTTGGGACATTCATATCATGCTGGATAACACAGATCATCGCACAGAGGCTTTTGACTGCTGAAGAAATACAAAACCTGGCATTACGAGATGGATGACATCACACTCCTTGTGTTTGATCATGCTGAACAGGGTACATTGCATTAGGTATAACATATTGGCGGCCGCAAGACTCAAGATAAACTATTATCATTCCTCTTTCCTTTGAACTGCTTTTCTACCCTCTGATTATCTGAAGTTAACACTCTCTGTGCTTCTCAGTCACAACAGAAAACGACAGATATCCCTAACTGTTCTCTTTGTGCGATTAAGTGGCTCAAAGCCCAGCTGTATACAACAGCGCCTGGTTACCAAATACTTTTAGTGAACAAAAGAAGAAAAAACTAAGGTAACACTTTATTTTGAATTCTATTAAATTCTACTAACTATAAGTAACTTTGCACTACTGGTCATTAAAGTATTAGTAGACTGCTGCTTAAATATCTGCTTACACTTTCCCCCGGTATCACAGACAAGGCTTAAAGGGTTAGTTCACCCAAAAATGAAAATTCTGTCATTAATTACTTACCCTCATGTCGTTCGACACCCGTAAGACCTCCGTTCATCTTCGGAACACAAATGAAGATATTTTAGTTGAAATCCGATGGCTCAGAAATGCCTCCATTGGCACAATGCACAGTACACTCTCAAGACCCATAAAAGGTACTAAAGACGTCGTTACAACATCTCACTACAGTGGTTCTACAAAAACTTTATAAACCGACGAGAATAGTTTTTGAGCGCCAAAAAGATAACGACTTATATTGTGATGACCGATTTCAAAATAATGCATCATGAAGCTTCGAAGCGTTATGAATCAGTGAGTCGATTTAGCGGTTTGAATCGCCAAAGTCTGGTGATTTCAGCAGTTTGTCGGTTTGACACGCGATTCGAATCATGATTCGACTCGCTGATTCATAACGCTTCGAAGCTTCATGATACATTATTTTGAAATCGTCCTCACTATACAAGTCGTTATTTAGTTTTTTTTTTGCGCACAAAATAGTGAGATGGACTTTGTAATGACGTCTTTAGTACCTTTTAAGGGTCTTGAGAGAGTAATGTGCATTGTGCCAATGGAGGCCTTTCTGAGCCATCGGATTTCAACTAAAATATCTTCATTTGTGTTCCGAAGATGAACGGAAGTCTTACGGGTGTCGAACGACATGAGGGTAAGTAATTAATGACAGAATTTTCATTTTTGGGTGAACTAACCCTTTAAGCTAGTCCCAGACTAAAATGCATGTTTGAGCTGTTTTAACTAAGAGCAACTTGCACTGACATATCTTAAAATAAATGCATCACTGCCATTGTTTTGTCTCAAGATGCACACCAGTAAGGTTTTTGTTAAAGCTGCAGTCTGTAAGTTTTGCCTCTTTGTCGCCATCTCTGTTTGAAACCTGCAATTGGAGTTATTTGCGTAATTATCTGCTTTAGGTGGGTTGTGCATCGGCATGGCTCCTCAGCGCGGATTAATCTAATGTTTTGAGGAACATGTGTGGCTGTCAGTCACCGCACCGGTGTGGATACTGTACTTCGGAATCACAGATTCTACATTTTGGAAGTAAGACCAAAATAAGAATTTTCACCGGAAAATATCATCTGAAGAAGGAAGTAACATGCCCATTTTGTTCTGACCAACTGAGAAAAAAAAAAGCATTACAATAAATTGCGCTACCAACAGTGTTTAAATTTAATGATCGCTTAACTCATATCACGTCAAACCGTGCAAATTATTATTATTGTTTACTTTGTTCTCAAATTGTTTATGTTAACAACTTCAGCATTGCGTGACTATGTGTATTTAGTGTGTATTAGCGTTACCTGTAGATTTCAATTTCTGTACAGTCTAATATTTTGCTTTTGACTACGGGTGAATCTCCAGTTGTCACTGATGATTGTCGTTTGGACCTTTCTGGATTACAATCTGCCATCAAAATGATACATTTTTAATTATTCCAGCTGCTGTGAGAAAAGGCTATAAATGATCCGCCCCCTGCAGCATCCTCACATGCGATAGCTTACTAGCCGGGCTCCTTCTTTATGGATACAGACGAACGGTGCCATACTCAAATTTCCAGCAGAAAGCTACCTGAACTAAGGCCTAATCCTGACTTAATCTAAACCCTGTCTATAAAACCAGGCCTCAGTTTTGATGGTCCCCAACAGACATTATACTGACTATAAGTAACTTAACAAGTACATATCAACTTAATCTACTAACCCTAACAGTCCACTAATCCTCAAATGACAGTTATTGTATTTGACATGTGGTTGCAATTTAATGTTGTCAGACAGCTTGCAACCCATGTTTATTTGCATTTAAGAGATGTTTATGCTTGCAAGAAGAGCAAGATCTTTCATGTTGCACATTCATGTCAAACATTTCTGATTTATAGTGACAGTCACGGTCCTCTGTAAAGTGTTGACTTCAGCACTGAGCTATTTTGGTTTGTCTCTCGCTTTCTTCAAGAATTAGTTTGGAGCTTTCCGCGTTGTTCTGATTTGCAGTTAGAGCACCTTATCCACTTAAGGGATGTAAAAAAATATTTGAGCATGTCTAGCAACCCAAAGTATTTTAATATACACTTCATCAACATTTTATTTTATGCATTAATTATCGTTTTTAATCACGGCTAAGTTTGTTAGGATTTAACCTATTTACCCAGCATTTCCTAACAAGCAACAAACGTGTTTTTAATTCAGTTATATCATGCTGTACTTCTTTCAGACAATATCCTCAAAGAGGTTTTCTTTTCATTTGAAACTTATGTTTATATAAATTAGCCAAAAGGGTGAAATAGACAATGAAACTAAATTTGAAGAGGCTTTTAAGAAAAAGTTTACATTTTTTTTTTTATTTAAAGTTAGTTTTTTTAGAACATCAAGTAAAACTATATGAAAATGAGAAATGTTGCCTTGGAAACTAGCTAAAATAAACTTAAGACCCAAGTCTTCAGCCACTCAGAAAAAAGACACTAGTCTCATAGGTGTCTCATCTATAAGATATCTCAGCTATGTCTCAAAATGTGCTCAAACATTTCTTATTAAGACCAGATTATCTGACCAAATTATAAAATTGATACTTAATTAAACATACAGTCTTGCCCAAAAAGTTTACACACCCCCTTGAAAATGTGAAAAAAGAGGGATCTAACAAAATGCATGTTATTTTATTTTTTATTTAGTATTGTCCTGAAGATATTTTACATAAAAGATGTTTACATATAGTCCACAAGACAAAAAACTGTACATTTTTTTGAAATTGAGATTTTTAAATTAACTGAAAGCTGAATAAATAAGCTTTCTATTGATGTATGGTTTGTTAAAGTCCCAGTGAACCGGAAGTTGCAACTGACTTTATTTCAGTGCTGTGACGTATTTCCAAGTGAAACGGAATATTGAATAGAGGGCAGGGTTTTACTTCAGCGCTCCATCTCGCGCTCATAGCAGACTAACGGATGGAGGGGAGTGGTTAAGGGTATTCAAACCCAAGCTGTCACACAGTCGTCATCGGAAAAGGGAACGCCATTCAAGACCTGAAGTTACTTTTCAGATTTTAATTAAAGATTACCGCGGCAAACAATTTTTTTCTGTGTATTAACTTGCACGGATTAGTTGTTCATCCTAAGACCTGTAATGTGGGCTAACAAATTAAATAAGATCGATTTTGATTTCATGAGGACTTTAAGATAGGACAATATTGGCCGATATACAACTATTGGAAAATCTGGAATCTGAGGGTGCAAAAACATCAAAATATTGAGAAAATCGCCTTTAAAGTAGTCCAAATAAAGTCCTTAGCAATGCATTTTACTACTAATAATACATTTTTGATATATTTACGGATGGAAATGTACTAAATATCTTTACTTAATAATAAAAGAAAATATGTTTTTTTAATTTTGACCCATACAATGTATTGTTGGCTATTGCCGCAAATTGTGATAATTGTGACTTATGACTGGTTTTGTGGTCCAGCCAGGGTCACATTTGAACTGTATAATTTTGAGATTGAAACACAATGGGAAACATGCAAGAACCTTCTGTTGCTTCCGAAGGGCAGTAACTAAATGAAAAAAATATATATATTTAAACAAAAAAGTTTTTCATATTCTACAAGGAAATATGTATGAATAATGCTGCCTTCACATGCTCGCGCAATTATCGTAAATACGAGTTTCCAAGGTAAAAATTGCACATGAACGCCCTCACATTCTGAATCATTCAGAAATCGGAATTATCAAATTTCCGATAGCACGTGAAGGCAGCATTAAACACATCTGGAAGGGAAATTATACCATGTATTATAGGATGATTCACAGTGGGTGGATTTGAATTAGTGGCTGATTACAACCCCATATATTGTCTTCACCTGTTTCTATCACATTATGATTTCTCCTTTGGAACCCCTGTGTTCAGCAACAGATGCTAATCTGATGTTTTCTTTCTGAAGTGAGAGACAGTCTGGGAACTGTATTTATTTGAGATCACTTTGTATTTTCCTTTCCTCACCTGAAGGGAAATCGCTAACAACAAACTTTGTTTTTGAAAAGCATTGACTGGTCATATAGAAAATACATTTTGCTAGAATTGGTGCACCTGTTTTGGATAAGCATTGGAAAGAGATACACAGTCCACAGTTACACACTGGTTTTGAATGAACTTCAAGCACACAGTCCACGGCAAAGAATGTGACACAGTTAACTCAGTCTGTGACACAGATTAGAGAGCTCTATGCACAGACCACAGCGCTGCCTCGCATTGTGAATGAGACAAAACGTACCCAAAATCACCAACACATGGTGCAGTTTTTCCCACCGCTAGCATGTGGAAAACTGATGTTCACATCTAATAAGACTTCTGATCAAAAGATCACTTTCAAGAGGTTACCTTATAAAGTCTTTTGGTCTGACACCACTTCATGCTTCTCTGACATAAATAAATGTTGCCATAGTAACTGTGCTTTCATTGCCTCATACTGAAATGTTTACAATCTGCTCATCATGCTCATTAGATAGAAAGAACAATAGAACGACAGATAGAACGTATAGATAGAACAAACGAAAGAACAAACGATAGATAGACAGAACAATAGGTAGAACAGTAGAATGATAGATAGATAGATAGATAGATAGATAGATAGATAGATAGATAGATAGATAGATAGATAGATAGATAGATGGATAGATGGATAGATGGATAGATGGATAGATGGATAGATGGATAGATGGATAGATGGATAGATGGATAGATGGATAGATGGATAGATGGATAGATGGATAGATGGATAGATGGATAGATGGATAGATGGATAGATGGATAGATGGATAGATAGATAGATAGATAGATAGATAGATAGATAGAACGATAGATAGAACGATAGATAGAACGATAGATAGAACGATAGATAGATAGATAGATAGATAGATAGATAGATAGATAGATAGATAGATAGATAGATAGATAGATAGATAGATAGATAGATAGATAGATAGATAGATAGATAGATAGATAGATAGATAGATAGATAGAACAATAGATAGATAGATAGAACAATAGATAGAACGATAGAACGATAGAACGATAGAACGATAGATAGATAGATAGATAGATAGATAGATAGATAGATAGATAGATAGATAGATAGATAGATAGATAGATAGATAGATAGATAGATAGATAGATAGATAGATATAATAATAATGGATGACTACCCTTTTGTCAGTTTTTTCTCTTTCTTATTCTTATATGATTAAGTGCTTGCTTACATAATTCAAAAAATAATTATATTCTAAAAAAAACTGAATTAAATAACATTTCTCTGTTGGTTCAGAATCCAAAAGATCTTTCTCACATTTTTACATTTCTCCTGCTGAAACCTTGCAGATAAGAGCACAAACGTTCACAGTCTGAAGTGAATGGATCTTGATTGATCAGAGGCAGATGAAAACGGGACACACAGTCAGTCAATGTGGCTTACAACGCCTCAAAGGTCTCAGCTGTTCCTACTGATGAAGTAAAAACCAGGTGAGCTTTGACCTTACATGAAGCCCAGTATCTGTTCAACATCTGCTCCGAGAACACCTTGTGAGTCTTATGGAGTGTGAACGTTCCATAGAGCTTGTAAATACCCCCAAACTGATTTCCTGTTTGGGGAAATTAAGAACTTTAACAGGACAACCACAGTATGTAAGAGGTTTCATTATAGTCCATATAAAGTTTGGAGAAATGCTTATAAATGCAGGGAAAAGCAAAATGAATACTCTTGAGTGAAGAGTGATTTTTTTTTTAATTCTTCATTATTATTTGCATTATATTCAGTATTTGCATTATATTCAGTTGCACCAGTAAAATAAGCCGAAATATATTCATATACTCATAACCACGACCCACTGGCCCCTGAAAAAGAAACATGATGTTACCAATAAAACAAATCCAGACCTACTCTACTCTATACCTACTCTAAAATGCAACCAAATAAACAAGCTGTTGTCAGTTTGAATCACCAAACTCCTGCACACAACACGCAGCTTTCTGATTTATTTCCGGCAATAACAGAGATTCACAGGCCAAATCACAGTTATTTTTACTTTTTATAAACCAACTCCAATGTAAAACCAACAAAGAAGTCCATAATCTCAAACTAAATAGACAACTACCATGTCCCATTTCTCTCTTCCTATCATTTTGATCTCGCTACCCATCATTCTAGCCTAGATCATAACCTAGATATATCCGATTCCGCGCCCAATAAGGACCTGGTCACTGTGACATCACTGAACTCCAGACAACAGTTGCAGCTGGTAGTCGACCGTCCGGAAATAGACAGACAGGGAGAAGTGAATAGCAGGGGTTGTGAATATGGGTGGGGGATTAGAAGCTCATGCTTTCAGATCTCTTTGTGCCAAGGGGAGGAGAAAAGTGGAGAGGGGTGGACCAACCCTAAATCCACTGCCTGTTGTAAAAAAAGAGAGGGAGAGAGAGGAGTAGAAAAACTAAGTGCAACAGAGGTGATGGACTTAGTCCAGTAAGACTGACAGGGAACACACAAACTCTGAGAAGGGCTGAGAAGAACATGCTGGTGGACTTTCCTTGCCTTCAATACCACAATTTACCAGAGGAACCTACATCTACAGCACTTAACAGAGATATCTGCTGATCTTCTGAGGTCTTCAAAGCCCACTCCTCTTAAGCTTGTGATCGTTTTTAGAGTGCAACTCGAAGACTTTGATTTAATCGTAAGAGTTTTTCACTTTAATGTGCGTTTAGCATCTCTTTGAGAAGAGTGCTTGAAGCGGTCCTTGTCAGAGTTCTTGAGCAAGGATTCGCAGGCTTTGCGTCGCCACACAGACAGAGGTGTTTAATTGAGGGCTTTAAAACTGAAGACCTTTCCACTGACACCGAGGACATACTAACAAAGAGAGACAGTGGGGGATTACGACAGACAGACAGACAGAGAGAGAGAGAGAGCGTGGGAGAAGAGAGAGGGAAACCCCGCAGAGCAATCTCCATAAGTTGTGATGACTATTTCCACAGAGGCACTTTGCACGGTTGCTCCTGGACACTGACGGACTTCAAGAGGGCGCTGTGCAATTGACTGGAATCATCTGGTAAGGATAAGGTGAGCCCCGTGGTTCCGCTTGCTCTCTAAACGTGTGTAATTGCATCCGGCTCACTACAATGCTTGTGCTAATCTTGGAATGAACTTTTAAACACCTGTTTATGTTTGGCCGAGAGCTTGCGTCACCTTGTTGTAACATACCGAGTTCTATGTGCTTTGGTAATTGTCTTTTAAGCTTCGCCCTCCCACTACGATGCTGTCATGGGATGTATGGATAAGGTCTGTTGCCCTGGGCGACATCTCTTTCTGATGGTTTAAGTGGAGGGTTAATCTTTGCCGGGTTGAAAGGAAGCCCTATAGGGTTGTTGAGGACAATAGAAGTGAGAAATTCGGAGTGCTTTCGCGGTTAATTTGTAATAAAAACACAACGGCTGTTATCAGCAAAGGACCCCGTACGTAATTTAAGACAACAAAGCGGCTGCGTCAATAATGACGTCTGTGAACATTCAGACTAAAAAGGGTCATTCCCCATGTGCTGGAAGACAGTCTAGACAAGTCTAGGAATACACTGAGCTGTGATTTATGGAAAAGGAATTACTAAAGTGGCTTTAAACAGCATGACGGGAAACATGATGGGGGAGTGTTTTACACAATATCTTTCAGTTTCATGAATTGTAATTATAAGTTTTGGAATTGGAGAAAGGAAAAGAAGAGGGATGCAAGGCAGGGATGGAGGGGGGGTAGAGTAAGCTACACATCCCGATCCCACAGCTAAACGTTTGGAAGGGACAGGATGCAGGAGAGTTGACTGTGGATGCGTCTCTTTGTTTCATTCCCCAGGAAGCTTTTTCCATCTGTAGGGATCAGAACGGAGGCAGACTTCTCAATCAATTCTTTGTTCAGCCATGGTCCTGTTTGAATAAGAGAGAGCTTATGGATTCTCAAAATCAGAGTAGTCTCTAGTACTCTCTTTATGGACGGGGCATGCCATGGCAACAAAATACACAAAGCTCATTATTGCAACTTTATACAAAAAGCATTCAGGATTGTTTATACAATGGTCTAGACCCGTTGTTTTCACCTATAGTTGAAATATATACCCCTATAGGGGTCCCTGAAGGTTCTCCAGGGGGTTAGCGGAAAAGATAACATGTAGATTTTGCTTATATTCTCTGAATATATTAATTAAAATGTTTTTAATGAAAGTTATTATAAAGTCTTACCATAATCAATCTGGATTTTTTTTTATACTAGGGGTCCGTCTGGGTGCAGGGACTCCTGGTCTAGCAGCCTGATCTTATTAATATTTGCAGGTATTCATGTGTAATGTTAAATGAAAATACGCCATGGATGTAAAATATGGATGCATTGAAAGCACCTGAAATGTTTAAGTATTTACATATTCACAGCTTTAGCAACTTACAAATGTTTATTTATATTTTATTTGTATTATTCATATATTTGTAATATAATCTCACCAATTAAATGCAATAAAATCTATTTAATTCCAATGATTTAATATTCTACGAACCTAAAAGGATTCGTAAATATTTGTACATATGCTTGTATTAAAATTGTAAAATGCTTGTATTAAATGCAACCATAATGTAGAGTATTAAAAGTCTGCAAGTTTTATTCAGCAAAGATGCATTAAACTAATCAGACATTTATGAAGTTACATAGATTTTCTACTTCAAATAAATTATTACTGAAATAGATTTAAAACATTTAATTTGTTAAAGGTGCACTGTGTAAATTTTAGCGGCATTTATCGGTGAGGTTGCAAATTGCAACCGCTCACCCCTCCTTTTCGTAGCACATAGAGAAGCTACGGTGGCCAACACAGGACAAAGATGTCGTTGTCTGAGACAGCAGAGAGTAGCTTGCGCTCTGTAGAGCAGTTTGTCCGTTTAGGGCTACTGTAGAAATATGGTGGCGCAAAATGGCAACTTCACTGTAAGGGCACCCGAGTTGTATGTAGATGTAGAAATGGCTCATTCTAAGGTAATAAAAACATAATGGTTCATTTATGCACAACTGAAAACATAGTTATGCATATTATATTGCATTTCTGTCAATTTAATAAATATTACACACGGCACCTTTAATCAAACCTTTAAGTCAAATTCAGTTTGATGTTCACACAAAGGCTTCAGAAGACTTGTTGTTTGGGAAAGGTCAACTTCAACATCCTGCTAAACTACAGCATCAACATCTCATTTGGTGTTCTACACAATGATATAAGTTTGGGTGAACTATCCCTTTAAATAGAACATGACACTGTAGAACATTTACACTAATGAGACACAAAAAAGGTCCATTGTTAAATGTGCAAAGGGCCTGTGTTTAGTCTCATTAGTCTGTGTGCTCTGCTAACCTACATAGATATAACTTCACAGTCAGAGCTAATTTGTTAGAGGCACAGAGGCGCAAGCATGAGGTGAGGACTTCATCAGCCTTCACCAGCCTCCCTCTCTCTGTGTGTGTGTGTGTGTGTGTGTGTGTGTGTGTGTGTGAGAGAGAGAGAGATTGTATGGCAGCTTGGCTCACCCTAATGAGGAGGGGCGGAATTCAAGGAATGCCACGCTAAGGTTGAAATGAGAAGGGCAGGCGAGAGAACAAGGGAATGATGGAGCGAGAGGGAAAGACTGAAAGAAGACATCAAGCAGTTGTGTCCCCTCACTCCCTGATCAATGACTCAAACACTCCTATTGTGCCACAGAAAGTCAGACCTAACATGAGTAAGAATGTAAATGACTGCACACAATGCAATTGGTTAAGATCAGAATTTAAGTATTTGGTCCTTTTCAAAAATCAGATTGACTTGGCCATAATTGGCCAAATTCCGAAAAACATTGTTTAACAGTTTATTAGTTGATTAATTAATAATAATTAAGCATTAAGTTAATAAATGTAAGCATTAATAAGTTAATAATTTTACAAATGATTATTTTAAGTATATAATCAAGTATATAATTTTGACCTAATGACCTCTTGCCTGTTTGTTGACTACAAGTGTGAATTACCCTTTAAAATAATGCTGCATTTGGATCCTCAACCTTCTGTCTCAAACCAGTATGTGACTATATATATATATATATATATATATAAATAAATAAATACATAAATAACAGGTGTTATAAGTGTGTGTGTTATATATGTCAAAATGAACCACTTTTTCATAAAACAAAATAGTAAATACATTAGAAGTAAACTAGAGTATGCTGGGAATGATTATTAAAATCATGTAATGACCTGGAAACAATACATTGTGAATATTTGAGAGCATGTTTAATTGGTAATTCTGAAAATGGAAATGTAAAATGCATTTTTAAATAAATAAAAAATGTAATTATAAAGAGCAAATCTGCATCCTTTTCACTACCTAAGCTTCAATGCAAATTCAAGAAATGATATGGCATATTGTTAATGGCACACAGCAAGGCAGAACTTGTTTCTATCAGTCATTGTTCTTTCTCTTTTAAAAGGTGTTTCTTTATCTTTTATAAGGAGTATGTGGAATAGTTCAATAGCAGTTCAGACATGCTGTAGCTTGTAAGTCATGCCACATCTGTAATGGAACACTGGACGAGGTAAACTTCCCTTTGGCCTGTCGGGACACTTCTCAAGGTGTGTGTCAGAAGGACAGACTCTGGAGGATTTTATTCCCCACCAAGGGAGTAATGACAGCTCTCTAAGGCAGATGTGCTTTCTCTGGCCCTGCCGCTCACACAGACATTGCACCACAGAGGAAAGCATTTCCACTTACTCTTTATGCTCTCTATGCTGGTTAGGGTGTCCTAGCTCTCAGACTTGGGGTCTCCATTGAATTTCTGTATCACACACTCTTCAACACATCTTATGTTCCACTCAGAGAAACCACAGGTATCCCCCTTCCTAGACACACACAAACACGCGAGCGCAGACACACACAGAGGCACATGCTCAACACACCACAGTGAAACCACATACTGCCCGCAGCATTAGCTCACACGAGATGCTGCCTGCTGTAATGCCCCGATGTCCGACACTCTGTCAGTATATCCAACAAGTCGCAAGTCCAACCTATCATTACTGGTCTGTTACAGCGGCACAAGGGGGTTCCTTAACCTCTCATGAAATACACTCTCTAGTGGAAACCATCATTATTTTTTCCTTTTAGGAAACTTTTTTTTTTCCACTTGAGAGAGATCCACTAACGTTCAAAAGTTTGGGGTCGGCAAGATTTTATAAAAGGGTTTTTTTGTTGTTGAAAGAAGTCTCTTCTGCTCACCAAGGCTGCATTTATTTGATGATAAACAAAGTAAAACACAGTGACAATTTAAAATATATCTTTTCAATTTAAAGTTAAAATGTAATTTACTATCGTGATGAGAAAACTGAAAATTCAGCATCATTACTCTAGTTTTCAGTGTCACATGATCCTTCAGAAATCATTCTAATATGCTGATTTGCTGCTCAAGAAACATTTCTCATTATTATCAATGTTGAAAACAGTTGTGCTGCCTAATATATTTAGTGAAAACCCTGATACATTTCTTTCAGGACTCTGACTAATAGAAAGTTCATTTAAAATATATTTTAAAAAGTCTTTACTGTCACTCTTAATCAATTTAATGCATCCTTGCTGAATAAAAGTATTACTTTGTTTAATAAAAAAACTTACTGACCTCTTTTGAAGAATAAGTAATAGACAAAGAAAAAAAGAAGTACCAAGCAATCAGCCTAGCAACAAGATGAACACTTCAACATCTTATAATAATATTAATACTTTTGTCCTCTGAGGTTATTTTCACAAAAGTCAATACCTGAAACACAAACACAACTGCCGCCGTTTGTATGAAACATGATATAATCTTTAGATGGGTATTAGAAAATATCTGACACTGAATGCAATGATTGACCAGAACTGATTAATCCAGAATATAACAATTAAAAGAAACCAAATCCGATTTGATCATTTGATTGGAGCAGCTGTCTTTGCTGGAAAATCCAGCTTTAGATGCATGTTTTGGAACATGGTAACTGGTTTCTAGCTGGTCGCTAGCTTGTAAACCAACTGGAATCAGCAACAGACCAGCTACCAGCTGGTCACAGCAGTCAGTCAGTTTAGGTGGTTAGGATTGTTTCTGAAACATTAACAACCTGCTCGGACTGGCTAAAGAGGAGTTCGGACTACCTAGAAACCAACAAACATGTTTCAAAACACAGCAACTGGCTTAAGATGGATTTTTCAATAGGCGTCTCTGTAGATCCTTCTTGTCAGTCAACAGCTTTTAAAATTTCCGACAATCAATCTGTCAGTAAGATTAGAGAGACAAAAGCAGTTTGTGAGGAGCGTGACACAACTGGAGAGTCTTAATCAAACATGTTCAGACAACAGAATGGGGACATAAGAATGACATGTTTTCCATGGGACAGAAAACAACAGGAAGTTTACAGTATGTCCAACATCTTATTTTTTTCTTCTGTGAAGATTATATAACTTAATATCAGTGGCCGGAAATACGAAAATAGTTTGGCAGCACAAATAAGGCCGATACTCTGTAAACAGCTCACAGATCATCTCTCATGTTTGCGTGCAGTTTAAAAAGTAAGAGCATGAAGGATCCCGTCAAAGCTGGGCGAAAGAGAGATGGATAAATAGAGAGAGACAACAAGAATTGCAATGCGAGATGAATATTTCTGTCATGATGCGGACAGACAGATTGCAGGTTTCCTGTGCATTTGCTGACTTCATCAGCAAAGGTCTGTTATTTTGGTTAGTGTGTATACACAGCCACAATAAAATAAACAACCTGAATTTTGTTGCATCAATCCTCTATCCTCCACAACAGAGAGACAGCTTGACAAGCAGAAATGTTAATACTAGTGGTAAAATGTTTCATTCAGTAAAAATCCATCCATTAGTGCTAATATTTTGAAAATCTTCCTAATGTTAACACCGAATTGACTCCCCTCTGGCTGTCCTCCCAGAATATGTTAAAAAACAAAACTAATGAGCACTGCAATCCCCTTTTCTCCAGATAATTCCCCAAAAAGCTCTTCTGTCAGCTTTGTATGTTTTCGTGCCATGATGATAACAGGCTGACAAAACATTTTGGGCAAGCTTTTGGAGAAAAAGAGATCTATAAAGTGTAACAAATTGTTCTGGTCCAGGTTGCAATAATAATTATAGTTTCTGAAACTGCTCTATTATATATGTCTGTGTTTGAGACAGACACACCATGTGGCTTGCTTCGGATTTTGACACCTTAGGAGTGAGAATGGGTTGACTTTTAGTAGTCTTTCTACAGGTAACACTGTGATTCATTCAAACACATTTATTCATTTATGAACGAAGTCTTTATAATTAAGGCAATGAATCATTCACTCAGTCGATTCATTCAAAAACAGTTTCCTTTAGGAACAAAAGAACTGCCTTTGAGTGAGTCATTGGATCATTCACTTAAACGATTAATAAAAAAAAAAAAAAAAAAAAAAAAAAAAACACTTATTCAGGATTTGAAATAACTGTCATTGAATCATTTATTCAAATCATTCATTTCAAACCTACCGATTCATTCATGAACAAAAAAAGTGATAGTTTTCAATTGATTCGTTCAAAAACACTGGTTCATTCAGTGTGTTGCTCAGAGATGCAACGATTAAAAGGAATTGTCTCAAAAGTTAGGAACTCAATATTATCAATACACCTATTGTATAAAGAAATGTCACATTCTAATATACAGTTATTCAATATTATGTAAGAATCTGAATAACTCCGTATTACTTGCATGCATTTGTCAGAAACAACGAATTAGTAGGGAATCTGTGTAGGTGTGTTAAGATCAGAGAATCTGCTCACAGTGGGTCATAAAGGTGTTGAACAGCGGCAATCCACAACTCAATCCACCAGCAGCTTTCAATTAAAGTTCCTAAAGATGAAGCTCTCTAGTTATATTTTCTTAGGAGAAGTGTTTTTACTAGCATCTCTCCTTCCACACCCCCGGGCTGCTTTCCCAATAATATGCTCGCTCTCTTTGAAACTTGAGGTAAACAACACAAAGTGGCTTCATGTCATGAATATAAAAGGCCATGTGTTGGGTCATTAGAGGGCTTTAAAAAGTGGTCTTTATGTAACTGGTATTTTCAATGAATAGTTTAGTCAGACTAATAAATCAGGCCATATCTTCTTGGAGACTGAAATGATAGACATCCATTGGAAGCAGGTGTCAGATTTGACAGGTGTCTTTGCATCTACATACAGTCAAATCAAAATGTATTCGGACACCTTCAACATTTTCTCACATTATCACAGTTTATTCGCTATGGGTTAGAAAATGGTAATAAAATCTGATGAACTCAGAGTGAAACTGTGTCAGAATAAATTCATCTTCATATTCCCCCGGTTTCACAGACAAGGCTTAAGCTGGTCCTAGACTAAAATGCATGTTTGAGTTGTTTTAACTGAAAGAAACTTGCACTGATATATCTTAAAATATGTCAGTGCTATTGTTTTGTCTCAAGAGGCATATCAGTAATGTTTTTTTCTAGCGCACGTTTATAAAAGTTCCTTAAAAGTCCTAATTGAACTAATGCCTAATCCTAGTTTACCCTAAACCCTGTTTGTGAAACCGGGCCAATGTCAGATAATCGAAAGGTATGTCATGGATTACAATCAACCAATCAGCTGTCCGCTGTTAAATTTAAGTACACAATTAGATATTAGAATACCAAGTACCAAGCAATGCTTAATTTTGTTCAGTCTGCGGTGTAAAAGGTCGCATTAGCAATTAAAGAAAAAACACTTAAGCGACACTTAAGTGTCAAAGTGTCTGAATAATTTTGGTCCCAAATTTCAGTAAATTTGACTGGTAGTCCACTGTATGAAGAATTTTTAGGTATACTATGGTCACAGTTTACTTTGTTTTGCTATCCTCACTTACATAAATGAACTATAGTGTCCTGCACATCTGTTGTCTGAATAATTTTTGGTTTGACTATGTTAGTACTTATACAAACAGAACAAGCACAGCACGTTTCACATTTTAAAGGGCCATTCACATCAAAAATGTCCTTGCAATTAAAATGGCAAATGTAAAAGAACAGATTCTCAAGTTGCATTTTTCTTTTTCTCTTTTAACTTAACATGCTGCTTTAAAAACGCAGCACAACGGTCAAATAGATCCATCATTTAAATGCGATACACAGCGGAGCGACAAAAATTAGCCCAGAGTCATGTGATGTGTTTTAAAAAAGTTAAATATTTTGAAAACTTGACATCTCGTTGTTCTGTGGTGCACACATGCAAGACGCTGAAAAGTAGCGAGACGCAGTGCAACGGTCAAATATGTCCATGTAGCGCATGTTTACACAGAAAACAGTGCATGAACACGGTCTGCATGAATCAGCCCTATTAAATATAAATTTACCAGGTCTTGTAAACTTTGTTAGGCATGGTTTATGCACGCCTTGCACAAAGCATTATATGTAATACATTCTTAATCAGAGTAAAATCTCATTGCTTGTATGAACTAGAACTACATCAGATTTTCCATTCTCCCTCAGTGATGTTCAAGCCCATGGCAAGGTTCAGATAATCAAGTGCCGTCATCGAGAACTTATTCATATGGCAGCTTACCAGATCAGAGCAGACTCCTGCCAGGACACCCGTACTGACCAAACAATCCATTCAGGAGCATTAAACACTCTGCGTCACCCTGTAATTGGGGCAGCTCCATTGTTCAACAGGACATTTGGTTTTGCATGGGGTGTGGGTGGTCAAAACTGACCTGATTATGGCAACAGTGTTATTGTTAACTAAAAGTATTGGAAATTGTCTTTGTTAATTCAAATGAATCTGAAATATGCAACTAACTGAAACAAAATAAGTTTAAATATCAAAATCACAAAATCTAAAATGGAAATAAAATGTAAATATTTAAAAAAGGAAAAAAAGCACGTCCAATTACTAAAACTTAATTAAAATGAAAACTGAAAACAAAAAAAGCTAATTCAAAATATTAATAATTACTATAAATAATAATACATAGTATATATAATACAGTATATAGTAAATAATAATACTATTGATAATAATAATTAAATACTACCAAAATAAACACTGCAAGAAAGCCTTTGCACTAAAAGCAATGCTGATGTTGGATTCAGTTGAACTGTATTTTTCTAACACATAAAATAGGGTTTTACTTGTTTAAGATTGGCTGACAACACTCGAAAGTCGAAAAAGTAATAAAAAGCAGGATCTGTTCCTTTCCATGAACTTGAATAACTTGATTTGCAATAATGAATCACATTCCAATGCAACATATGAGGGAGAAACGTTTAGGATGAACTGATTCACTAGAATCAATCAAGCTTGCCAGCCCTACATACGAGAGAGAGAGAGAGAGAGAGAGAGAGAGAGAGAGAGGATGCTAAGAGAGTGTTTGAGTGAGATTCAAGTCCAGAAGCTCCAGCGAAGCCAAGAACTTACAGAATATGGGGCAGCAGAGCCTTATTATTCCCCTGCTGTGAGGGTCAGCCACACTCCTGTCTGCTTCTCCATCAGTGCTGGAGAAACATGGTGGCTTGCCAGACCCTTTCTCCTAGTGAAACCTAATCTGTCCCTGGAGTTTAAGAGCTTCCATGACTGGATTAGAAACAGGGGCAGCCCACTGACTCTGTAGTAATGAGCTCACTAGCGTGACTGAGGTTGAGTGAGGTGTCAGATCTTATGTCTAGATCAGTTGGGGTTGTGCTAGTTCGGTAAAGCTAGGCCTGTCCAGACACATAGAGGGGGAAATTAGCCCCATACCTCCCAAAGACCTCTAGGATGGAAAAATATATCCCTTAGGGTTGTGGTATCAAAGTAACATTTTATAGGATTACTGTTCCAAGTAACTTTGATTGTTGTGATGTGAAAGCTAGACCTGAGGGTCAATGAAAAATAAGAATATCCACAAAAAATGGTCAATAATGTAGTGATGTAATTAAACCTAATTAAAATTGTTGCAAAATATGCATTGAAAAATATTTTCTGAATTCCTGATCGTGTGGATTCCTAATGAAATGACTGGATTTCGCTCATGAAAATGTGATAAACAGCAGTTAAAGTGGCCGCACCTTTAGAAATAAGCCCTATTCATAGTGTCGAAACGCATTTTCAAGAACATTTTAAACTTAATGACTTAAAAATGTAACGTAAACTATAAAGTAAAAGTAAATGTTTAGACAAAATATATTTCGTTTTTCCAAACATCATGAATTATTAATTCATAAATATGTTTTTTTGGAGTTGCACTACGTGATATATTACAACCTGAACCAGTCTAGTCATGAAAAGGTCAAATTATCGAATAATAAAAAAGATCATGGCAAACAACTTAAGGTTTTGAAAATATATATCTTTGAATAAGTGTAAAGAGTGACGTCATTCTTCCTTTCTCCTCTTATGTATTTCACAGGTGTGTGTGGTCATGGATGTTCCTGTGCTAGTATGGCTGGTGTTGCTCCTGGCAAGTAGACAGTTTCCTGTAACGGAGGGCAGCACTCAAGAGTTTGACAGCAGTGATGAAGGTCCAGAGGTTGAATTCCTATCGACCTCTCGCACACGGCGGGCCCCCGAGCCTCCTCCACAGGACAAGTGCTCCTACACCTTCATCGTACCCCAGCAGAAGGTTACAGGAGCCATCTGTGTGAACTCCAAGGAGCCTGAGGCCATGCTGGAGAACCGAGTCAATAAGCAGGAGCTGGAACTTCTCAACTCTGAGCTGCACAAGCAGAAGAGACAAATCGAGACTCTGCAGCAGCTTGTAGAAGTCGACGGCGGCATCGTCAACGAGGTGAAGCTTCTGCGCAAGGAGTCCCGTAATATGAATTCCAGAGTGACGCAGTTATACATGCAGCTGCTGCATGAGATCATCCGTAAGAGGGATAATGCGCTGGAGTTGTCGCAACTAGAGAACAAGATTCTCAACCAGACCTCGGAGATGCTGCAGCTTACAAACCGCTATAAAGATCTGGAGCATAAGTATCAGCACCTCGCCTCACTGGCCAATAACCAGTCGGCGCTCATTGCACTTCTTGAGGCGCAGTGTCAGAGGGGACTACCTGTTGTGGTCCCCAGGGTACCAGTTCAGCCTAGGCCTCAGCCTCAGCCTCAGCCTCAGCCCCAACCCCAACCCAGACCCTCACCACCCCTCATTAAGCCTACGTTTAACCGCAACCAGATCACCAATGAGATCCAGAGCGATCAGAACCTCAAAGTGCCACCCGCGCCTCCTCCCACAATGCCAGGAGGAACTCACAGCCCGTCCACCACAAACAAACCCTCAGGTGAGTCGCAGCTTCATTCCTTCAGTGGTGCATGTACTTGACTGAAATGAGAACAAAATACTTGAATTTTGAGGAAATGAATTATAGGTTTTAACAGAAAAAAGCCAATAAGCCCCAAGTGCCCCAATTTAATGGTTACTGACAATAAATAATTAAAAGTGTGATATTTCCATTTGATGACTCTTATACTTGTGTGGTTTTCAGAGCCAATTTCTTACAGTCCTCTGTTATTATTCAGCACTGCCTATCAAAGTTCATTCATCTCAGATTCTCTCTACATAGCGACTCCCACACATATATGTGACAATAAACTGTCTGTTGTTGCTTCAGCTTTGAAATGCCAAAATCCAGTTAATCTGGTCAGATGATGAATATCATAAAAAATATTTTGTGTTGAGTCACACTCATGGGTGGCATTGTAATCGTAGACAAAAACAAAAAGTCAAGATCGATTTAATGCAACATATTAATTTCAGAGTGATTGCTATATTTCATTATACATATACATTAATGCTCCAAAAAGAGAAAAGCCCAGTTAAATAATGTAGATTTTACATTTTATTATTTTATTTAAGTTTATTTTCCCAAAAATTCTATTTGCGTTTAATGCATACTTTTGTTTAATCAATTTCAATGAATGAACGTAAGAACATCATGATACAATGTTTTGTTTATATCATTAACCCCAACACCAGCATATATATTTTGTCAATCTATAATGACAAACTAGTCAAGACAGCTAAAATGAAAAAGGCATCTTTCAGTGGCAAGTATTTCCACTCCATCTGGTGACATGAGCAATTTCCTGGCTAGGTCTGCCTGCATTAATAGCAAAAGGTTACATAAACTCTCCTCAATGAGAGTCAAGCTTTCACAATGAGACTACAGTACGAAAAAGCGCTCTGGAAGGAAATAGAGAGCAAGATTCTGGACAGAAGTCAAAAAAGTGAAGGAAAGACCGGCAGAAAAAGTCTACAGTGGCTGAGCTGGGAAATGGCATAAGGATGAGCCACCAGGCTGTATTTACACTATATATGTGTGCACAGTATGAGGTGAAGCCCCCTGTAGTCAATCATTTTATCCCTTAAAACTCATCTTTGATCACCAAAATGACATATTTAAATGCCTAAAATTCTTAAAATAGTATATAAAATGCCTTAAAATACATACTGCCTTAAAATAGCTTGAATGTAACTCGACACCCTTGCCTCATTCAGTTTACGCAGTTCTATGAATGTGCAAATTAGCCCCGCCTCCACTCACTCGCACCAGCTCGGAGATTGACTCGTTGAGAATCACACGTTGACGTGATTGATTACAAGGTAGTTTGTGACAGAAACAACAGCGATTTCAAACCGCATTTTTGAGACTGTCTTTGGTTCACTGCAGTTTTAAGGAGAAAATACTCAGCAATAGTGTTGACATGAATTTGCATATGGTTTGTCTTAAAGCATATTAAAAAAACAGACATATAAACAACATTACAACCTAGATTTTCACCACAGGGAGACTTTGAAAAACTGTGTTTGACACAATTGCTTGAGACAGCTTCCTTAGACACACATATACTAAAGGCCTGTACACACCGGGACGAATATCGCGCGTGCTTATCGCCAGCGTTTTTCAGCGCGTCTTGAGTGTTCACACCCAAGCGATTTCCACAGGTGATGCGCCGAGTGAACGTGCTCATTCAGTAGATAGCGCTCCCGGTACACAAGGTGGTGCTGCGGCACTTTACGCTTCTGACACTCGCTTGTCACACAGAAAAAGAAGAGAGACAGTATTTACGTGCTTGCCAAAACCATAGACATATTATGTCTATGGCCAAAACCATTCACACACACTTTTTGCTAACTGGAAAGCAGCATTAGCAGCTCATCTTCTTCTTTGTCTACTTACTACTTCTTCGTCGTATCAATGCGTGCTCGGCAAGACCGTTTTGTGCTTGAGCGCCACCGTTAAAATAAAAAAACGAACCGAGGCGTTTTTTTTTTTAAATGACGCTTTTCCGCCTGCCATTTTGCGCGTCAGTGTGCACACTCACATTGGCGCCCTTTGTTTAGTCACGAGGCGTTAAACGTCGGCGATAAACGCGCGCGAAAATCGTCCCAGTGTGAACAGGCCTTTAGAGTATTAAAAATATGATATTCAAAAAATCGTGATTAGACCTAAGTCAGATGACAAACATTAAATATGTGTAAAGGTGTGGTCACATGTAATGTCATTTAGGGAATTTTCAGGAGCAAAATCCAGTCATTTCAATAGGATTCTAAGTGATCATGACTTTTTTTTTGTATGAGGGGGAATGATTGTCCTACACAGATTCCGCAACAGGTTCAAGTTGGTCACTTACATTCACAACATTGACCAAAAGAAAGCTGTTCGGTTTGAATGTGACATCTGTGTGATTTGTGGTGAACCATATATGAAAGTATAGCACAAATTAGAGGTCAAAAATCCAATCTGAAATGCAATTTTTGCCATTTACAAAACACGTAACAAGACTCAATCTGACAAAAGCAGAATTGGTTGACAATCTAAATGCTTTCGCAAAGACAAAGTTTCGGTGATGAGAAAAGAAATAAGAGGATAGGAAAAAGAGTAGGGCTGGGAGGGAAGCAGCAATCTGTTGAAGTGAAGTCATTTATTCCAGAGTTACCAGACATGGGTAACCCAGACATCCCACAAAAAAAGCTCATTGCTCTATCAGGTCTGGGTCTTCCTGCTGGAGAGAAATGGCCTGCTGATGGATTTGCCAAGTTGTTTTAACAAGACCCACACCACAAAAAAATCTGTAAGGTCTCTCCGTTTCCTCTTCCTCCCTTCTTCCTACCATATCTCCTCTAACGTTCACTTGACTTGATGGATTTGTGTTCATCTCCAGTTCGTCACCTCATTCATCTCTGCAAATGTTAGCTAGAGCTTTTGTAGTGAAAAGCAGATTTTCTTTCCTGTCTGTCTTCTCTGCCATTAGGCAATTTTTGCTTACAATGTGTGAGTCTGTTCTTTCATAGCACTGTCTTTTTCCATCTGTCCCTCTCACACACAACTAATCTAAACTTTGCCCCTTTGTCTGCCAGATATAACAGCTGCTTTAGTCTAAATTCCCCTGGACAAGTACACCAAAATATTGTCACTGTAAAACAGCAAATGTCAGAGGAGTTCAGAAGTGACTCACCTACTTACTAAAATCATTGTTCTAATTAACAAAGGATTCAAAATATGTACTTTTGAACCTGTTTTTATCTGTTCTGTTCTTGTCGTGATTTCTTTCTTTTCTTCAAATACTTGTTTTGGCACAAATTTTGCATTAAGTGGCAAGTTTCCATGGTGTAAAATGTTCTACGACCAATTAAACAGAAGGGGGCTTAAAGGGAAAATTTCTAATTTGCTGACAAGCAGACTTCTCCAAGGGAGAGCAAGAAATTGGTGTCTCCAAGATAATGAGGCAAAGTATGTGGAGTGAGGTGCTTTTATTAAGGTTCATGTACAGAATCAAAATGTGCTAAAAAGTTTAGCCCAAAACACTGATATAACTAAAACTCTAATCTTTGGGACGAATAAACCAAACATGTAATAAATATTGTAAAGTATAAATAAAATATATTCCCACTGGACCATCGGTTCAAAGGGATCACATGGTCAAATCAGTGACCTACAAAAAGTCAAGAATCATAAATATTTATTTTGCATTTTACAATAGAACAGTTTAGGTTGGTCTCAATGTGGTCTCAGACTTTTGCACTCCAATGTATATCTATTAAATTAGTCTACGTGAGGCATGTCTCTAGAGATTCCAAAAAACCTACTGACCCAATAAAAAAGCAAGTGGTTTAATACTTTCTACTCCTGGGATTGGGAATGCTGGAATGGATTCAGTTTTGTTCACGGTAAGGGGCTAATGAGCCCCGTCTGTGTTGTTATCTTAAATTTGTCAGGTAGTGTGATGGCTCTTACTCTGGCATGCTGTGAAAATCAGCCAGCCAAAGAGATTTCAGAAACCCAGACACAATCTGGCTCAGTGGAATGTGCACTGGAGGCTATGAATCCAGCGGTCTGAGGTCTGTTATCATAAATACAGCCAGAAATATCTAAATTTTAAGTGTGTAAATTTTAAGTACTAAAATGAACCATTTTAAATACCGCCAGTGAAATACACAAAAAAACCAAAAAAACAACTGGAGCAACATCCTATGTTTCGGTACAAGACACATCCAGCTAATTTTTGAACGTACCAACCAGAGTGATGAAGGGGTTTGAGTGGCTGTGAATGAGGGCCAGCCGTCGGGCATGAGGCCTGCTTTTTATAAGCTACAAGATGAGAGTAAACACTAAAATGTTCCAGACTACTGTAAGTAAACCACAAGGCCTCAGCAGCGCTTTAAGACCGAGATGTAAGATAACCGAACGGCTGTCTGCCAGACCTAATAGTAAGGAGAGCACAGTTAAAATACACAAATAATAATGGAACATGTGAGATCATGTGCTCTGAGAGCAAAACTAAATTTAACGTTATGTTTAGGTTTGACTACTTTCCCTACAGAAAAGACCATAATATGAAGCCTATCAAGCTTCTTAAAAACCATAATCAGCTTCGCCAGCTAGGTTTTGCTAGTGAATAGCATATTTATGCAGCTCCATTAGGTAGACCACAACCAAACCAGACAGACAGACAGATAGACAGACAGATAGCGATCTACATTTCCCCCCATTTGCAGGGTATTAATCAACCTGTGCAGTTTTTACCATTTAAACCTGAAGATCAGAGAAAGTCTTGGATCAAGGAATTAACTTTCTTGGATCAGGGAGTGATTTTGAAGACAACTAAATTATGGATGGTCTTTTCCTCTGCTTTTCATTGGAAAACTTTGGAAACCGGAGCCATTTTTGACACATCCCTATAAAAACACTTCTCGATGCCCAGGGAACTTTGGAAGTGCTTGCTAATCTACTTGCTACTGCATTATTTAGCAAATGGGCCTTTCTTTGGCGTTCGTGCCAGCATTATGTTTGGCTGGAACAGTAGAGGCAACTTCCCAGGCCAGAATGGCAGCCAAGGTCAATCATCTTCTTGCGTTAAAAGCTTTTCCAGCTGTGCCATGGATGAACAAGAGACCTAGTGGGACAGTGGTGTACAGGGGGATCCTGAGATTGACTTTCTTTGATTATGCAATTGTTTTAGCTTTGCACCTGATTTTCCCTTCAAGCTAAAGAATGTCTGTCACAGTGTCATGTTCCCAGTATGAGATTTGACAGAGACAGGCAGGAGACTCGCTATAAAAAGACAACATCTCTAAGAATTGAGTATAAGGGGATACATCTCGTTGAAATAAGCTGGGAATGACTGAGTGGGATAAATACTGAATAACCCCCTCCTTCTCTCTTAGGTCCCTGGAAGGATTGTCTGGAGGCTCTGGAGGACGGCCACACTAACAGTGGCATGCACCTAGTGAATCCGGAGAACACCAACAAGCTGATGCAGGTGTGGTGTGATCAAAGACAGGACCCTGGTGGCTGGACGGTCGTCCAGAGAAGAATGGATGGCTCGGTCAACTTCTTCAGAAACTGGGAGACATATAAGGTGGGCAAAGACGATTAATAAGCTACATGTTATGACCGATAAGTGATAAATAACTGATGTTCAATAGAATCCATCATTTTAAATGCTACAAGTAATTTTCACCAGATTACAGCACGTCACCTCTCAGACGCTTTATATCCGATTCAGCATGTTCCATTGGCAAAAACAAGCTCCGACCAGACGGTAACAGATTCCGACAGGGGTAACACACCGATCCAACAAAACCTGACAAAGCGTCTGTTGCCATCTGTCAGCGCAGTGTGAATTGGCCTTCATGCTCACTAAGACTGCATTTATTTGATCAAAAATACATTAAAAACAGGAATAATGTTAAAGATTATTACTATTTAAAATAACTGTTTTCTATTATCTTTCTAATATGCTGATTTGGAGCTCAAGAAAGATTTTCGTATTATTATCAATGTTGTACTCAAAACAGTTGCTGTTTATTAGTTTTGTGAAAACCACGATACATTTTTTTGATTATTAGAAAGTTCAAAAGAACAGCATTTACTTGAAATCTAAATCTTTGTAACATTATAAATGTGACAATGTAATGCATCCTTGCTGAATTAAAAGTATTAATCTCTCTCCCTCAAAAATGTTTTTTTTGCGGATCCCAAACTTTTGAATGCTATAGTACATTTAACAGTGTTATTAAATTGTTCGTTTTTTAAAGATTATATTTGAACGAGTGTTAGATGACAGCAAAGGTCATCTAAATGTAAAAATAGGGGGAAATGAGCAGTACATTTAAACATACAATATCTCTGTAGTAGACAGAGGTGATATATGTCTTCCTTTGCCAATGGTGGCAAGTTCTACAAACGGGTACATTTATGTTCCTGTGGTAACAATTTGCTAACTTTAACTTTGTCACTTAACGTCACTTGGTCTATAACTTTTGGCTGCTTCACATAAGCTGAACCGGAAGGCTATGAACATAAAGACCCTTGCACTTAAAGAGGTTTAATGAGGAACATATGCCAAGCAGAAACTACCACACTGAACTGTAATCCATCAGTGCAGATGAAAACATACGCAATTATTCTCTGAAAATTAATATAGTCTTTATGCATGCTTTGTGTATGGCATGTATGTAATACACAAATTAATCCTTCTATAATGGTCTTTACTTATTCAGTTTTCAAATCCGTTTTTATACACATATTCTCTATAATAGAATAATATAATTAAAGAAGGGTTTTTAAAGATTTAAAAAATAAATGTGTTCCATCTAAAGTAAAGAAATCACAGCAGAGAAGGGCAGAGAAAACAAACAAGTAAACCAAGTAATGTACACTAAAATAACTATTGGTAACACTATTTTACAGTGTCCTTGCTGCATATGTAACATGTATCATAGTAATAACAGTAAATTATGCATAATTACATGCAACAAACCCTCAACCAAACCCTAACCTTACACTAAGTACATGTTGTTAATTAATATTACTCAGTACTTAAATATAAAATTACACTGTAACAATGACACCTTAAAATAAAGTGTAACCAAACTATTTTACCTGGTCCATCTAATACTCAATAGCAGGCGATCCTCTGTTTTATCACAGCAAGGCTTTGGAAACATTGATGGAGAATATTGGCTGGGTCTGGAGAACATATACTGGATAACCAACCAGGGGAACTACAAGCTGCTGGTCACCTTGGAGGACTGGTCTGGACGCAAGACTTTTGCAGAGTACGCAAGTTTCCGCCTTGAGCCTGAGACCGATTTCTACAGGCTCAGGGTGGGCCGCTATCATGGCAACGCCGGTGACTCCCTAACTTGGCACAACGGGAAGCAGTTCACCACTCTAGACAGGGATCATGACGTATATACAGGTATCAGTCGGTCAATTACAGATAAAATTATATGTTCTCAATTTGTCTATAATAAATGAATATATAAAATGCGTTTTATCTCAGGCAACTGTGCACACTACCAAAAAGGAGGCTGGTGGTATAATGCCTGCGCCCACTCAAATCTGAACGGCGTGTGGTACAGGGGAGGGCACTACCGCAGCCGCTATCAGGACGGCGTGTACTGGGCTGAATTCAGAGGAGGCGCTTATTCCCTCAAGAAGGTTGTGATGATGATACGACCCAACCCGAACACCTTCCACTGAGCAGCACATAAACACAGGGAATGAACTGATAATTGCTCCCCCATGGTCGCTGTTTACCCTATAAAGTGCAATTTGTTTAGACTGTGGTTTTTAAATGGTTTAGCTTCCTACGTACATACATAGATATGATAGTAACTAGTAACTGAGAAGGAACGCCAACTTGTCAAAGACTACAAAAGGAAGCTCTATTAAGTGCTATTTACATTCATTATCACAGAAAATGAAGTGTCTGATGATTTGGCCAGTTTTACTTGCAATCATTGTCACTAGGAAGTCATCGAAACAAAAACATATAATGAACATGTGCTTTTCCACTCTAGTTCAGTCGAATCAAATGAAACCTGTTCATCTTTAAATATGTAGTGCAATTGTGAATCTGTTGTCAGTTGTTTAGATAGCTTTTGTTAAATAGGTAAAATAAATGATTAGTACTCATTCGTTGTTACAAATACGACACAGGACATCCAATCCAGTGATAAATAGCTTATGCTTTCCTAGTTTATTCAAAGCTAAGAGAATATATATTTCCTGATGAGATGAATGACTCATAATTTATTTCAGGGATATAATTTTTTTAATTCATATATGGGTTGCAGTTTAAATTTATGCATAAAGAAAACATCTTGAAAACCGTCATCGATTTCTCCATCTAAACTGTATTTACTGTGTAAATTAGCTGTTGGTGTCAAATTAAGACCCAACACGTTTATGTACATATACACGTAATATTGTTGAAAATAATGTGTAATTTGTAATATACTGTAAGTGTAACATTTCCCCTAGTATTGTCAAACTGTTGCAATAAAAGATGTACAGCTACATGCTTTGCCTGTGAATGGATCATCAATCAGCTACAGCTGCAGTGCTTCTACTGACAAGTTTATTTGCCAAAGTAAAGGTAAAAGACTTAATTCAAAAATGCGACAAGACTCAAACAACAAATTAGCTCTTTGACTATTTAATAAATGGGGTCACACTTTAGTTTAGGGTCCAAATCTCACTATAACTACAACGTTTGCCTTAATAAATTCCTAATTACTGCTTATTAATAGTTAGTAAGGTTGTTGTTAAGTTTAGGATGTAGAATATGGTCATGCAGAATAAGGCATTATGTAAAAAATTGCCAATATCCTAGTAATACGCATGCTAATAAGCAACTAAAGTGCTTATTAAACCCTAAACTAAACTAAAGTGTTACCATAAATATTATATAAATCTAAACATAAGCTCCACTGAGATCATGTATCTGTGAGAAAATAATTTTAGCTATTAATAATTGAATAACTTGTCCTGTCTATGGTAATGCACTTACAATGGAAGTCAATGAGGTGCAAGTATTTTATATGCTCAAATAAGAATTTGAACATGTTGGTATATACATGAAAGAAAAGAAAAAAAAGATGAAGATTGCTTTTACTAGTTATTTTATCTTCAGGTCATTAGATCTAGAATTTGGTCCATTCTAAATCTGAGAAGATTTATGATTACAATTATTTTAATTAATAAATATACATTAACATTTACAAAAAAAATGTGTGGGCAAAAACGTCCATTATCTGGACAGCTCTTACTTTCAAGTCATTTTCAAATAAAGGAGATTTCTATTAGTCAACATGGTAAATTAGTGTGAATCCGTTGCAGAATATGCATAGGGAAATATTTCACCCTCACATAAAATTACAAATCGCATTGATTCGTATAGAAATGACTGGGTTTCTCCCAGCAAAAAGTCACCAAACAGCAGTAAATGTGAAACAGTAATAAAAAGTACAAATAATTTGAAAGTCCTCAAGACTCATTAAGGCTAATGCTTGTTAAACTCCACATTTCCATTGTTAGGGAAGTTACGGCTACACTCTCGAAACAGCATCATTATTTTGTTTAACTTTGAGCAATCTTCAAATAGACTTCTATTCTAAGTGTAAAACTGGATATATATATATATTTCTTTGTACCTCAGTGATATGTGAGCGTGAGTTGAACCCGTTATATTCCAGTAACTTCTTTTAAGAACTTTTAACAGGAAAACAAAAATGTTACACAGTTTAAAAACTGTATAGCTCCAATCATCTCAAAAGTCAACAGCCAACACATTAAGTCTAAATCTATATAAAGAAACAAATAACCTATGGCTCTTACAATACCTTTTTGTACAAACTGAAAGTATGAATTCTTTTTTTAAAACCAATAATACATTTTATTAAATACATCAAAAAGCATGAAAAGTGTGTTTGACAAAATCCCAAACCCTTTCATTTCCTTTTTCCTTTGTCCCAATGGGAAATGGAACGAGCCACTGGAGAAGCACAGTGGAAACTGACAGATTTGAAGTGACAGCCTGCACAACCTCAGCCACGTCAGACAGTCTTTCCGTCCCTGCGGTTTCAACTGCCTGCTGCTCAGAAACGGGAATATGTTCCCTGCAACTAAACCACAAGGTACCGGCACCAGGTACAGTCGTTTCTGTCCTGTGACGTCTGAGAAAGCTCTCCGACGAGTGGGACGCAGTTTACCGACACTCTGCCCGAGTGGAAGCAGACACTCAGTGTGGATTATGTAAAGGAAATTCGGTTAATGAGAAAGATGTGTGCGGCTGGGACAAGGGAGATGGCATGCGTCAGCTCAATCCACATGTTTACCTTCTTAAAAATTACAGTGACTGTCTGTTTGTGCATTTCAGACCTCTAGAAATGAACCAGCCCACAAGTTACAGAGTAGACCAAGAGATAATTTGAGTTACAGCCTACTGAAGTTATTTCAGACATGCCTTTTAGTTACTCACATACCACATTGACACAAGAGCACCTGGAAAACTCTGTGACCATGAGCTCGGGCCTCAAGCATGTGGCAATGACATACCGCACAGTCTGTGTTGTGCAGTTCAAAATCAAACACCCTCGTCTTAAAAAGTCCATCTCGTACAACAAGATCTAAAAAGCCTCCTGAACATAACGCCTCAAGATCTCTTTCTGATCAGGCCGGGCTCTCGGCTAACAGCTGGATTAGTCATACAGACCTCGCTGCTGATGAATAAGACGGAAGAGTGTAATTGAGTGAGAGATCTGGACCCTGTTGGACAATCCTGAGGGAGGCATCCATTTCAAGTGCTGTCAGTGCCTTTAGTGGAGACTGATGTGTGTGTAAATAATCCCTCACTGGGCTTCTGCAACATCCATGAGAGTCTTTGACAGAAGACTTTGTCTTTTCATTAGAGAGAAAAAGCGGCTACCAATGTACCAATCTGGATTTCAATATGATTTCATTGTATCATCCATCTTACAAAAATGGAGCTTTTCAGTTCGTGCATTGCGTGTGACAGAATATTTGAGCTTCAGCAGAAATCTTAAAAACCCTGAGATGGTTTGACGAATGTATGTTGATACCCAAAACAAGATATGGCACATTTCTCAATCATTCCTGAACTGGAGAGCTATATTGATGTGCCCTCTGCTGGACACTGGAGAATGTGCAGATGAGACAAGGCCAAAAAAATATATAATGATGTTTTCACAGTCAACTTAAAATGAACCCTGCTGTCACCAATCATGTCAAGAAGCAAGTAAAAAGCCGTTATACAGAAGTAAAATGTGTTTGCTAGCATTAAATTAGTCAACGGCTGGTTAGGTCCAATGAGGAATGACCCATTCCTCTTCCTGACCCAAATTATGTTTCTGTTCAAAGAAAGCATCATGTGTTTTAGTTATGGCCTTATTAATAAGCAAACTTTTAAAAACAATCCACAAAGCCTCTCAAGACATTTCTGATTGAATATCGTCGTGACACGAGTGGATGAAGTTACAAAATACCAGTAACACAAGCACAACTGTGATTATTTACTAACACTCACCTAGGTAGGGGATGCAGGGGGCCATTTTGAGGGACCTGGTGTACTCTCTCATTCGGTTGTAATTCTCTTCCTTTGACGTCAGAAAGTCAAGCTTCTCAAAGGTGGCCTTGTCCTTTCGACTGATCAACTGTTCAGAACAGAAAGCAAACAAGAAACGAACAGTTCATTCAATCGGCAAGTTAGCAACAGCTACTGGTGTGAAACATGCAAATCAGAAGTATTCAAAGTCTGAGTGAAGGATAGGAACAAAAAAGGTAATACATTCAAGTAAAAACTAAAATATTAATATACAGTTTAAAGTGTATTGATTAAAAAAGATGATATACACATTTAAAATAATATATACAATTTAAATGTATTTAGATTAGTGGTGGGCCGTTATCGGCGTTAACGGGGCGGGGTTGCACATAATGTCAATTCTACTAATTCCCGCAGATTTCACGCTCACATCTGAAGCTCACACACATACCGCAATAAAGCCGCCTCTGACATACAAGTGCAGAAATGAGCTCCTTTTTCCATCTTTTTAATGGTCAAATACACTCAAAAATGTCTCAATGCCCATCTTGGTGAGTTATAACGTAAACACAGTCGTAACCAGCTCACAGGAACAATGTTTGGGATCCATGCGTCTTAAAGGGACAGAAGTTATTTATTATTCAAACTACAAAAAGACAAACGATAACTTATGAGCACATATTCTGAATGTCTTCGGCAGAATTCAAATGAGCCATTTTAATCTAGATTAATTCCAAGATTACAGTGAGATTAATCTAGATTAAAAAAGAAAAAATCTATGCCCACCACTAATTTAGATACATCACTAAGAAAACTGTTCAAGTTATACCTTTAAATGCATTTTAAATAAATTGTATGTATATATTATTATTATTATTTTACTTGGTGAGTTTATCATCTTTTTACAATATTTGAATGAATGAATAGAGGAACCTGTCATGAAAAACATTTGCCAATAATTATACTATTAACACTCCTATAATGTAGTTATTAATTCATTATTTTAATAATGAAATAATAATAATTATTATTCTTATAAAATATGTTGTATCTCAGCTCTGCCTCGTTCATTTAAATATACTGCCCTTGAAAAATAAACAGAGTTACTCCCCAGTTGGCCTCTAACTTTAAGTAGTGAGACTTGGAGAGGCGCCGTTTTGTGAATTTTGTCAGAGGGGAGCCCCACTAAGTCTTCTGATCTAAATAAAGCTGTCTGCAAATATGATAAATATGAAAAACAAGACAACCTATTGGGAGACTAATGAAATGGTGTTAAGAGAAAAGTTCCCAGAGCTCAAACTCCAGATATACAAACATATGCTATCGGCACTGGGTAGATTTCTAATTTATGGAAAGCACGTGATCACATGAAACAGGCTCGGTGTCTAGAAAGCCTTTATGAGCGGCATAAATTCACCCAACACTTCCTTTATAGCACATGTGCTATTGAAAAAAATCAGTAGGGATGACCATGTGCAAAACCCCTGTTAGGATTAACGAAAAGCTCATTAACTCAAAAATTCCATCACCCATGGCTTTATCACATCAAGTGCTGCAGTACATTTCCACAAAGTACTTCAACATGCTCCTCTGGTATCAGACAAATACGCATCCTGCTATCCAGTCAGTTCACACTCTTGTTGGTGTGGTTTGAGAGGATTTATGAACCTTTACCAATCTCCAGAGGTGAAATCACACAGTACTGTCATTCCCTTATTAATGTTCACGTTTTGATAAACTCAGTGTGTACAGTATAATACCCTCCATGTCTTCTAGCATAATGTTAGATTGTTATACTGCTTTATACTAAAAGAGTATAGTAGGAAATAAGACAAACATTTTTTTTTGCAATATCCAATTTTGAGTGAAGAGCATTATTTAAATATATCTCTTCTATGCAACGAAAGGGATGGTGACCAGAGACTGTCAAGCTCCAAACAGGACAAAACAAACATACACATTTCATTATATGGGAAAGAAAACAGCAAGGAATACCTTAAATTCCCAAATAAATTAAGTAACGTGGCTTTCGAAAGACATGGCAGTGAGTAAATTATGACAGAAATTTGGCGGGGGCATAATTGCTATTCTGAAGCAATTATTGTAAGTTATATTAGTCATTTACAAGCAGAGTTGCTCCAATCAGAATGAATTTTAGATACAGTTATGTTACAACAGCTTTATAC